>NW_018404202.1:176580-192644 GCF_002113885.1 Mizuhopecten yessoensis
TTTTTTTCATGTAGGAAATCGAAAACTAAATATTTTACATACACGATTGCGTCATTCATGTAGTAGTTTAAATTATGATTTGTATAGAGTTAATATTGTAGGTGATCCAATGTGTGCATGTGGAAATGAGTGTGAAAATGCAGTCCATTACTTTTTTGATTGTATGCTGTATATCAGACAAAGACAAATTTTGATTGATGATATCTCACGTTATTGTAATATTTCTCTAAATGTTATTATGTACGGTTCTCCAAATTTGTCAGATGAAGACAATGAAAATATCTTCCATATAGTCCAAACCTACATTAAAAATAGTAACAGATTTTAAGGTCAGTAGTATTATCCTATCATCTCTCTTTCTTATTCTTCTAAATTTCTTTTCTTCCCTTTTCCCTTCCTTTCTTCTTTGTTCATATATATTATAAATATATTTGTTGTTGTTGTCATGTAATCAATATAATGAAACGTATGGGAGAGGGCGTTCCTAAGTTGAGATAACTTGTGCCTAATCCTTTTTGTTGAATGACAAATAAAAAATTTTTAAATCAAACATCGTACGTGGCTGTTCCAGTTGGTACACAGTTATGAACAGCGTACGTGGCTGTACCAGTTGGTACACAGTTATGAACAGTGTACGAGGCTGTTCCAGTTGGTACACAGTTATGAACAGAGAACGAGGCTGTTCCAGTTGGTACACAGTTATGAACAGAGAACGAGGCTGTTCCAGTTGGTACACAGTTATGAACAGTGTACGTGGCTGTTCCAGTTGGTACACAGTTATGAACAGCGTACTTGGCTGTTCCAGTATGTACATACTTTTTCACAGCGTACGCGGCTGTTCCAGTAGGTACACAGCTATGAACAGTGTACGTGGCTGTTCTAGTAGGTACACAGTTATGAACAGCGTACGTGGCTGTACCAGTTGGTACACAGTTATGAACAGTGTACGTGGCTGTTCCAATAGGTACACAGTTATGAACAGCGTACGTGGCTGTTCCAGTGATACATACTTTTTCACAGCGTACGTGGCTGTTCCAGTAGGTACATACTTTTTGTAACTACCTCGTCTGTGTAACTTCTTTGATTATAAAACAAAACAAAACAAAATAGAGTTTGTCAAATGCTATATTTATTATTGTTACAATGATATTTCATGACAAATACAATGCAAGGTTTGTACAATAGCCCCTAGATGTACCTGCCAACTCGAAATAGTGTATGTAAGTATGCCATAAAGAACTGTTACACTTTACCGTGTTCCATTTCGGAACTACTCGGGTTTTCCCGTTTTACGGACCAAAAGGATAACACGGCTGCATTCTCCTAACAATGGCTGTTCCACCACTGTTCAAATTGTTTGTTAAAAATACATCATGAAGTAAAATTAAAAAGAAAAAATCTTTTTTGGTGTTTTGAACGTACATAATTTTATAATGAATGAAATAAATTTATGACGGTGTACATAACAGTTTCATTAAAAGATATATATCATCAATGTGCACATTATGGAATTTGTTTAGCGGAACCTTCTTGCATACCAGCAGAAATGTTTGAAAGGTGATATCACAAAGGTGTTTTTTTAACACCAACAGAAATTGAAAAACTTATTTTGTGAGCTTTCGAAAATGTCTGTTGTCTTTGTCAAGCGAAGAGAGTAATGACTGGTGTCTCGACTCTAAACCTCTAATCGAATCAGCTGTCAAAACTCAGAGAGAAAATTCGCTCAACTGCAATCTAATACTGCATGCAACCAGGCGGACGGGTAAAATGTTTACTCATTCCGCCCCTTATTGGGTGTGAAAATTGGGTCATATAGATAACTCAGTTGGTGGCCCCCTTCATCTCTGTTCATCGAATCACCTTCCCCCGTAACCAATTTGGATTCTTTAATTTACCTGCTTTCCAGTTGCCCTTTCAAGCACTTTCGAGTTGTTCCATTCTATGATATGACTGTGTGTGTTAGCATGGTCTGTAATGGATGGTTTACTGTTTCTCCGATGTCTTCCTTGTAGACTTCAACGTCTTTTTGATGTTGGTTTAGGCGTGTACCAAATTTCCGGCCAGTTTACCCGCTGGATGAAAGGTTGCCGATGTAACATGGACTTTGGTAAACCAGGCCTGGTTCGTCTCCCTCTGGCCACGTGTCCTCCGTAAGAACTAGTGGTGTTGTGTGGTCGCATGGGCATGCTGATGTGATGTTTGCGCACCACCCTTAAAATCGCTTCAGGCATCTCTTTTATGTGTTTGATAGTGACCATGCCGTTAGGTTTCCTCTCTTTGTACGATCCTGTTCCTTCAGGCCATTTTAATTGCTTTTATTTTCCGTTTGTTGTTTTACTTTTTCTATCAACCATTCACGGTATTCACATGTTTGGATAATGTTGGCACAATAAGGGGCGGAATGGGTAAACGTGTCCCTCCCCCTCCCTGACTGCCTGCAGTATTAGAGTGTAATTGGGCTAAATGTCGCTATGATATTTGACAACTGACTTCACTGCAGTTTTAAAGGTTTAGAGTCGAGACACCGGTCGTTTACCCTCTTTGCTTGACAAACGGAACATACGTTTTCGAAAGCTCGCAAAATAAGTTTTCAATTCCTGTTTGTGTTCACAACAAATTTAGCCTTTATTATTCAAAACAAACTGATGAATCCTATTCCGAGGTTCATATCGGTTCTTAAATCTCCACTAGTGTTTGCAACAAGGCTTAGGGATGACTGTACTTACTGAAGATGGTATTTTGTTTTTCATAATTTGTCATATTTCTCTCGAACAATTCCTGTTTGTAAAATAGGGAAATATTTACAGTTTACTACTCCCGTTGTACTGTGGCCCATGTAAAGGTCTGAGCTAGGAAGTTTTTCATGATAAAAATTTTAATGTTCTGTAGATCGTACTTAACGCAAAACACTCATTTCACATATGAAATACTCCACCATCCGTTGTCTTGAACAATCAATAACGACGTTTACATAACGGACGATGCATCTTTTTAAATTTCACTCGGTAATGATTCTAGGGACAAAGTTATGGAACTGAATTTGCAAAAAAACATTAGGTCTCTGTACCTTTCATCTTCCATACTGTTTTAACTCTATTTCAGAGATCAACTATATAAAGAAGACATTTCCCTTTAGGTCTCATACTGTCAGAAAGTTTTGTAAGTGTATATATCATCTTTTCAACATGCTTAACAACTCTAGGTCGGCCGGGGTCGGATTCCCGGACCGGACGTGAAAAGGTATTGGGATTTCTTGGACACACTAGTTTTCTCCCACACTAAGACCTCTTGCGCATTTCCTCTACGCAAACAACAGCGGTTAATGTAAGTTGTAAAATCTGATATCAATTATGTTTCTGAATTAAAGAGTACCATCACTTTACTATTGTCAATACCTGAAGAATTGCCCTATAGATCAATCATTTAACATAGTTTAATTGTCTATATCTGAGCATCTTAAACAAGAAAGTTATCAAACTCGAGATATTACCTCTACCACTTTGTGTTTGTGTAGGAATTACAAATACGCACCAGCAAACTGACAGATAGATACTTTGAGTGACATCTTGAATTGATGAGAAGGCATACACCAAGTCAGGAAAGAAACAGCTCTGAAGTGAAACTCTTTTTTTATGGTTATAAGCGATGCATTGGTAACACTCAGAAAGGACAAATAGTTCCATTTGATCATTTTAACGCGAAAATATATCATCCGAAAAAAACACGAAAACAAAAATCGCAAAAAGTACATGTTTAATAGGATATCGGTTATATAGACATTTTATTATGAAGACCACATCTACTTTAACATAAATATGATATACTACAGATGTACAAATACAAACACCAGACATGGCTACACTGCCCAATAGGCCCTGTGTTTGATGGAAAGTACATGATGCATGCCGAGCACCAGGAGAACACTGTCTGTATATCTTTAGTTGATATTCTCATGTATGTCTCCGTCGGATGAGCTGCATGAAGGTCGCTCTAAAGCGGGTGTCACACCAACAGAATATGAGCAGTACAGTAGGTGGAATTAGACTCGTACACAGAGTTTCGCCAATGCTTAGATAACTTAGTAGACGCTGAATGTTATCAAGTTCCATTCCCAGGTCAACAAGACCGTAGACGAGGGTGACGAACAGGGTTTGGACTGTAATAGCTAGGTCGAGGCCAGCGAAAGCAAACATGCACACGGATATCGCACGGACAAGTTCTTTCTGTTGGTGAGTCTCCACGACATCATCCGATTGACTAACGCGCTTCAGCTTGTAAAGACGCACTGTAAGAAGTATGCCGACCGTTACCATGACGATGTTCGGGAAGCCATGAGCAACCGAGAGCTGTCCGAGGAACACGTCCCTCTGGTAGAACTCGACATTGATTACCATATCGCCAGGAAAGGGTACACAACACTCACGTGCGGTATCGGGGCGATATTTCGAAGTCCAATCGACAGGTATGAATCGTATTAAGTACATAGCAGGTATGTATACAAGAACACCTGCAACACAGCTGAACAGGCAGAACCAAATTGTTTTCCGGGAGGTCATCAGCACCTTTCCCTTCTTTGGAGCAAACATCACTATAAGTCCTTGTACTGCCAGACCGACTTTGAGCAAGGCGATGATATGGTTTATAGCCGCTGGGGTATCGTTATTGACCCTTGCGAAAATCTCACACCACTTGTACTCCAGATAATCGGTGTACAGAGCATCGTTACCTAAAAACATTATGCTGAAGGGAATACGGACAATGAGCAAGAGTGATGTCATGATCATGATACAGGAAACAAGTCTATGTACACCAATGTAATCTTTCTGACGCCGAAACAGGATGATGACGATGAACGCGAACAACAGCGAGGAAAACGCAAGCACCGGAAGTACGAAGGCCATCCATTTAGCCACTCCTGTTGGAATGCTCTTATTCAAACGGACTAAGAACATGTCAATATCCATGCTGCCATCGGCGGTCGCCATTTTAAGGTTACAGCTGATGATTTCCGGACTTCGCTCTTTGTATGTTGACGGATACCGACTTGTTTGTTATATATACATTCCATCCTATATCACGTGACATATCTTCATCCGAACAATTTACATTGGTTGGCTGGCGTTTGACTTTCTTTGTTCAAACATGTTTGTTATGATTTATATCTGCGCATGAGCAGTATATAAAACAGCATTTCTCTCTTTCTTTCTATTTCACGACCAGAGTTCTCAGCTGGATATGTGAAAACAGCCGTGTCGCTTAAATGTATAATGCCTTCTTGTCCCCCCGGTGATCCGGGGATAGGTGAGCGGGGATTAATGGATTATCAACATACACAATAATATCATGTTCCTTGGAATTTGTAAATAAAAGTTAAGGCCATGATCAAGGGGTCAGGTTGCAACACCAGCCTCGGTCAGTCGTGAGGTATATAGCGTTTAGACACCCGGGGTGCCGTTAAGCCCGGATTGGACTCCCGGAATCCGCGCCATCTGTCTGATCTGTAAATTAGTATTTGTTTTATGATACAGATATTGTTTATAATGGGGAGCCTTTGACGGAAGCATTGGTTGCTCGTGGTTTCACATTAAGTGTTAAATGGTTGTATGCAAAATAAAATGGATAGATATCATTTAAACAGTACAACTCTCCACAAACATACAGAATATGAGAAACAGCATGGCACAGGCAGAGTACAGCGGATAAGTTGAAATAGTTCAATCTCGTTAAACAAGAATACCAAATACAACAAACCACGTTGGATTTAGACTGGTTTGGTAAAAACCAGCACGAGGAGCTGATCGTAAAATGTGCTGTGGTGTACACATATCATGATGTTGATCGAACGATTTAAGATGACTGAATTAAATCATTAAAGCGGGACGTTCCTATTGGTTTTTGACCTGTTGTTGACAAGTTTGACTTTTATAAATTGGCGAGTTACAGGGGCGTTGTGATTGTCCGTTCGAACTGGCTTAAAGAGTCGAATTTTTCCCCACACTATGAATTTGATGAGGTCTCCAAATTAGTTTCTAACAGTCACAGGGAACAGTTTGTAGAGTCCTCTTGTAATCTTTGCAATACCGAAAGTGTACTTGAATATTCAAAGTACGTGATGCATGCCGGTCACCAGGAGGGCTTCCGGTGAATGTATCTTACGGAATGATCGACCCTTATTGATTATCATTTTTCGTCATAAATACTGCTGTTAAGAAAACAATACCGCGTTAATCGGTGTCAGTTTATTGCAATAAACTAACAAGTTTGTAATGTACTGATTAAGTTTCTTTTAAAATATATTTGAATACATCAGAGTATTAAGAAGTATTATTTTCCCAATACATGATATAAGTGAAAAGTGAAATGTATGTAGTTTTCTTTCACACTGAGTATGATGATGATGATGTTGATGATAGTATTCTTTGGAACCTTATGCAAGTACCTGTAAAATCACAGGTAGATAAACAGGTAAATAAAGTAGATATATATGATACAAACTACAATTACCCTCCCCTTGATGTTTCTACATATTGTTCTAAAGATGTATGCGTTCAGGGAACACCCCAGTTTATTATCTTGAAACAAGACCGGGGTCTTACAAGGGGAGATAATCTCCCCGATTATGTTTAGCATGTTTACTAACGATTGTGAAACTGCATTTTTACGGGCCGGTGTACAGCCGCTTGACTTACAAGACTTGTCCCTATTTTCATTAATATACGCAGATAACATGGTTTTGTTTTCCGAAAGTATACATGGTTTACAGTCAATGCTTTGACAAACTTAAAAATTATACTGAAAAGTGGTCTTTGACGGTAGATGTCCCTAAAACTTAATTATGGTTTTCCGTAAGTCAGGTAGTGAAGTGTGGCGGGTTAGGGTAGTGAAGAATTGGGATTCCATACAGCCCCTTACATTGAGAAGGTAGAATATATTTTTGTAAAAATATTCTTGGAGTTAAAAGGTCGAAACCAAAATGCTATGGTATACTTTGAACTGGGGAGGTTCCCATTGTGCCTCTTACGTAACCTAAGAATATTTAAATACTGGTGTAAGTTGACCTCTACCAACAATTGTATATTAAACGGATGTTACGAGTATATGTATAACGAATGTAAGGAGAATCCAAATTGTAAAAACTGGGTTGTGAAAATCAAACACGAGCTCTGCTCATTAGGTATGATGGACATTTGGGTTTCCCAACATATTATAAATGTAAACAATTTTATATATATTGTAAAACAATGTTTGCAACTTCAAGCAAGAGTGTGAGTTTTTTTTGTTTCGTCTTCAAAATGTGTTTTATACAGGTATGTTGTAGATCACTTATTTTTCAAAACCAATTCCTGCTAATTATAAAAATAACTATTGTTAGATTACGTTATCTTCGCATTGTCTTCTTATCGAATCAGACAGACACAGAAATGTTCCACGTCAGCTTCGAACTTGCCCGGTGTGTCTTAATGACATCAAGAATGAATATCATTTCATTTTAAAATGCCCCTTATATAATGATTAAAGAACCAAATATATTAAGCCCTATTATCGAATAAATCACCCCGTCTATTGAGTTTAATGCAAAAGGTTGTATCTATTAACTGTTTCGGTTTACCATCAATAAAGAATTACGAATTACGAATAATAAATACCGGGTTGTGTCACCATGGTCACCAGTACTTTTTACAAGAGACCGAAACATGTATGTGAAGGTGTTAAAATGACCGCGGGACATTTTATTGATGTCGTACAGGTAAATTTTGGACCTCAATCTATTGGTTGTAATTTCAAATGTTTTCATAACATTACCTATACTTCGAAACAGCGACAAATTCGACTCATGAAAGTTTGATTCAGGAATAAAATGTACGTAGTGTTGTATAAGGTAAAATATCCGGACTTTTCCGCAAGTTCGAAACATCGAGAAATTCGAATCTTCGAAGTTCGATTTATTTAGAAATTTGACTGTAGCTTAATTCGAATATTGTAAACACCCTATGGTTAATCTTTAAATTCTTAAAACGGTACTACAACGAAACAATTTATTATAGTAGACTCATAAGGTACTATAACGAAACAATGTATTATAGTAGACTCATAAGGTACTACAACGAAACAATGTATTATAGTAGACTCATAAGGTACTACAACGAAACAATGTATTATAGTAACCTGTACGGTTTTTAGTCAGAGTGGAGAATTTGCAGTAAGCAAAATATATTATACAATTATGGACATTTGTGCTAGTAAATATGCTGTGATATGAACCTACCGAGACGAAGCCGGGGTTAATATCACGTTTTCAGGTTAATATCACACCATATTTACCAGCCCATAACTGTTTGATTATATGCTTCACAATAAATTAAAAAAAAACTCAAGGTTCTCCATGTACAATTTAGCAAGGTTCCAGTGAATCCAACAGTTCGGTATCATAGCTTTCGAAGATATCGTCAAGGTTCTTTACCTAAAGATAAGCATAGAGGACACTCACTGCGTGTTTTATGGCATTTTTCGTATTAACAGCATCTTTATCTCCGAGTAGTTTTTGGACATTTTCAGATGTAACGGAGGCGAAGCGTTCGCCAGCAGCCATCTTAGCTTCTGTTGTCGTCTCACAGATCGACAGGTTGCGGGGGATTTCCATATAGGCTATATTTAGAAATCGGTGTTCACCGAATAACCAGTCTGCATGAGTTTTTGAAGACTGTTTACGAGTATGGGCTCCGGCCATTGTGATTGCTAGGAATCGCCAACCTATTTTAATTAGGAATGAGGTCTATAACAGATATACAAATCAGGGTCAATATTCATGAAACGGTGTTCGTGCTCAAACACATTTTTACCACAAAGCTGAAGACAACTTTCTTGTACATTGACAGAATCTGGATTTGAGTTCGGGAATGGTTTCTTTAATATGGGCCCTGGAAACAGGACGAATCCGCTCTTCCAATCAGAGTTGGGAATATACAGTCACATGTCCATATACTTTGGTTTGTTTGTTTGTGTTTCATGTCCTTTTAACAGCTATGGTCATTTAAGGACGTGTCAGGTTTTGGTGGTGGAGGAAAGCCGGAGTTCCCGGAGATAAACCACTGAGCGACGGCTGTATACCTGGCGACTGCCCCACACGTAGGCTTTAAATCTCGCAACCCAGTGGTGGAGGGCTAGTGGTACTGTAGCAGAATGTCAGACGCCTTAACCACTTGATCACCGCGGCACCGACAATATTTTTCACAGCAATATACCGATTTCGTTTGGGGATATTGGAAAATAGCTGAAAATAACACGATGTACCATGCAAATATATAAATATCGATTGCTCCAAGCATTTCAAAATTAAATTCTTAATTAAATCATCATATTCTTGATGAAGTATACTCAAAATATTCCAATCTTAAATAGTTTAAATATTTTCTTAAAAGGTACCGTTTCGTTTACCTTCGCTTTTTTCTTATAAATCTGGAATTTCTTATTTTTCCTAAATAGCAAAAGTGATTGAATTTCCGTTAAAATTCATTCAGGAAGTGAAACGTGGCAAAGAAATAAAGCAAAAAGGAAATGTATTGAACGTTATTACGTTTCGTTAATAGTTCGATAGTTTACATAATATGTATCACGTGTAGACAAGTTCAATGTAATAGCGATGCCCATGCTGAAACACGGCCGACCAAGCAGACAGACATAATCGACGAGATAAGGGTAAAAGATAGAAGGCGATCAACAGCGCAATAAAGCAAAAGTATACATGTGTAACAGGAGAGGAAAAATGCACGGCTAAACCGGGGTTCGAACCCGGGACCCTCGAACTCTACCTTTTGAACTATTTGGTCGCCGACAATCGACCCAGTCCAGTTCCGCTACATTCCTCCCTCCTTTAATAAAGGATTCAACCCCGAGGACACACGAAACCCTATACCACCTTCTGTGGGTGTATTTCGTTGGGCACCAAATGTAACAGGAGAGGAAAAATGCACGACCAGACCGGGGTTCGAACCCGGGACCCTCAGGACTCTAGACGGATGCTCTACCAATTGAGCTATCTGGTCGCCGACGATCGACACAGTCCAGTTCCGCTACACCTGGATGAAGCCTAAAGTCAATAGAATGCGCTTAATTAAGGAGGAAAACGGTTTGTCCACCACTAAGAGTTGCGAGGCTTTAACTTGACAGGTGAGAACTGAATCGTCTAAGAGTAGCACTCGGCAACTTATTGGGATAATATTACCACTGACCAAGTCCAAGATATAGTCGCTTATCGTTGGATTCTGATCTCGTGACATCTCGTAAATTCGCGCATGCACAATAATAACGTAAGCATGGCCTGATACATGTAAAGAACAATTCGGGTCCATGAAATAATGCTGAATCCGTCCATGAAATAATGCTTAATCTGTCCATGAAATAATGCTTAATCTGTCCATGTGTAATCTACTCTCTCTGTCATGTTTGATTCGATTGATGTTATTTGGTTTGACCTCTTGTTACACACTGTGTGTGTCAGAGCGTAATACACAATCTTGAATCTTGAAATCTTGGTAAATGCTTTACACGTTTATTCTGACATAAATGTAAGCTATTGGAATTTTAAATATTAACAAATCAGTATTTATGATATTTCCAATCTGATTAAAATCATATGTTACATGGCTTCGTTAACTTCGTACTACGCCTAAACATCTGAGTGTGCCGCGGTCAGGGTCACGTTCAGGTGACCTTTATATTTCTAAATGCTCATTAAATTTCGACCAATCAGAGACCCTCTTTCAAAAGCGCGCTCGGAGTGGTAACAAATATGGCGGACATTAATGAGAATGATGCGAAAGTTCTGAAGTTATTTGAGATTGATCGTCTGAAACCCGAACATAAAATGATATTCGAAGCTTTATTAGAGAAGAAAGACTGTATGGCGGTGTTGCCTACGCAATTATTACACAATGGGTACGTTTTTCTTGGCGTCGTAGAAACGTCAGTTCCCGCCGCCATATTTATTTTGGAAAACTAATCTGTTCGATACCCCTCGCTATTTATCAATCAACTAAGATATTCCGATTCGCTGGCAAACTTTTGCCAGCGCGCCTCTGATTGGTTCATCTAAAGGTCACTTGAACGTGACCCTGACCGCGGCACATTCAGATGTTCAGGCGGAGCCATATACAGATGATTTTAATCAGATTGTGACATGTCTGACTGCAATTTTAACCAGGTATTTTTTCTGATAGGTGGCGGAACGCTCACTTTTATTGTCTACTTAAACAACTAAAGTCTTGCAAGCGCCATACTTTCTCCGTGAATCAGATGTAGGGTACAAATTAAGCATTAAACATAATGATTTATTTAATTTACGCGTCACGATATTGTTTTTCATCCGGCACTTTATCTATTTAAATGAATAACTATACTTGTATGTATCTGCCGTATTGCAAACAAAGAGAGAAAAGAGACCGGTGATAATAGCTAAACCACACTGGGAAAAAATGGTCCACGATCTAAAAGAAAAAGAATAGCTGCGAATAGAAGCTGTTTACTGATGAAAGCTTCTGTTAACGTAAACGTGTCCTGTGTGAACCGCACACAATAACTACGTGTGTAGCGTTAAGTTATTACGTTGAATGGCTACATTAAGACATGTATAGATGACATGTAACGTACCCGGTAGTACTATTTATAGAGCAATTGAACAGGGTACGGATCAACACCCACCCTCAAAGTCAGGACGGCAAGAAACACTCGAACATGGCGTCGCTACATCAGCTCCTTATCTGGTCGCTAGCGCTAATACAAGGTAAGTTTTTGTTAATCTATCTACCAACAAAGTCACATTCTACGGATCAGTGATTTTTTAGTTTTACGATCAAATACATACTATATATTTCCCTGTTTTGTTTTTAGTTTTGGGTAAGTTATATGTATACTTACTTACCTATTGATTTCGATAGTATGGTTTTTTTTTTTTGTATTTTTGACCGGATTATCTAAACAGTCGCTTCATCCTAACGTCATCATATTGAGGTGTCGCCCTAGATATATTTTTTTACCTACCTTTAAGTTGGTATTTGCGTCGCCTTGGTAATATATTTGTACTTATGTAGGCCCTTTAATTAGTTGTTTAAGTCATACAGAGATCAAGGGGGAGCCAGGTCAAGTTGACCACTTACGATAACCGTCACTGGTAAACTCATACACGGCGGAACAGCCTCAGGATACTCGGGGTTCGGGTTTTATAGTTTTTACCGCTAATTTGGTTGTCTGTGTCGTTGTTCTGAACAGGAGGAAGCTGCTGTCTTTTGTTTCTCCTTTCCTCATTTAAAGGACACCAGTATTATGTATACAGACTTGCTATAAGAATGTAATAACCCCGCCCCTCCCAGCTGGTTCAGACACGGTGCATTGACTCATAGGTATTGCCAGTTTAATGGTAAATGTTGTTATATTCTTGACTTATCCTCTTTACTCGTAAAAAACACTTATATATGAACGTTTTATTTTCCCATGACCGTCACGGTATGATCATCAACGTTAAATTAGCTAGACATTGCGAACCAGTTTGTCGGCTATACAGCGATATCAGATCCGCTCAAACAAACCTGTGCTAGTTAAATGGGTGACTTGATCAACATACACACACACATATATATATATATATATAGAAGACTGCGAGTTAAAGGTGTATATATATATATATATATACAAGACTACGAGTTAAAGGTGTATATATATATATATAAAGAAGACTACGAGTTAAAGGTGTATATATATATATAGAAGACTACGAGTTAAATGTGTATATATATATATATAAAGAAGACTACGAGTTAAAGGTGTATAAATATATATAGAAGACTACGAGTTAAAGGGGTATATATATATATATATATATACAAGACTACGAGATAAAGGTGTATATATATATATAGAAAACTATGAGAGAAAAGTGTATATATATATATATATATAGAAGATTACGAGTTAAAGGTGTATAACTACTCACTGAAAAGGCAATTTAAAAAGAAATGTACGGAAATGTTTCTGCAACGTATAATTAGATTTTACGGCTTATTAAGTTAACAAATATTTCGGTTACCCGACATGTATAAATAACCATACCGAATGATCTAATCTTGTTAATAACTACGTAAACATACCGTTTATCCACAGTGACAGTTTTGTGTCGGGTGGATATAATATGCAATCCTGTTAAACAGGTTTACAAACAAATGCCATATATTTGTCGGTAAAGACATGTTCGGTAAAAACATGTACGGTAAAAACATGTACGGTAAAGACATGTACGGTAAAGACATGTACGGTAATGTACGGTAAAGACATGTACGGTAAAGACATGTACGGTAAAGACATGTACGGTAATGTACGGTAATGTACGGTAAAGACATGTACACCTTTAGTCAATGTTTAGGAACAGAAATAAAAACTTGCCAAACACTTACAAATACTTTCACACACTTACACACACACCTACACACACACACACACACACACACACACACAAAAACACACACACACACACACACCCACACACACACACTCACACACACACACACACACACACACACCCACACACACACACACACACACACACTCACACACCCACACACACACACACACACACACACACACACTTACACACACTTACACACCCACACCCACACTTACATACACTTACACACATTTACACACACTTACACACACTTACACCCACTTACACACACACACACACACACTTACACACTTACACACACTTACACACACCCACACACTTACACNCACACACACACACACACACACACACACACACACACACACACACACACACACACACACACACACACACTTACACACACTTACACACACTTACACCCCCCCACACACACTTACACACTTCTTGGTCCATAAGAATACACAAGGATAATATTCGAAAAATTCACTAAAAAAAAACATCAGCTGACATGAAAGTCATCCTGAACACCGCTGCTCTGAAAACGGACGTCATTTATCATGTTGTGATTTTTTCCTTTTTACACAATCTGATTAATGTAAAAATTGCATAATAATTATGAAGTCATCAGATTTTCTCTATTTGCTGTAAATATTTACACGTAAACACGTAAACAGACACATTCCTGTCAGAAAATATGTTTTCATACTCACTTCACCCAACAATGTAGGTATTATCTCTGTAACACTTTCTTCCTCCTGGTGAATGAACTCTCCATTCCGGAGGAGAGAAAGGACGTTGATGTTGATACCATTTCCCCCGGACTTTAAATCACTGAGTCTGACTACATAACTTGTCATCTTGACAGTGGTATATGTCATGACTTTTTTCACATTTTGTATTAAATGCAATTTTTTTAAAAATCTATTGCTTATCAGCTACAATTTTGATCCGACATTGTTTAGTTTGAGGTACGGTTCAGATTGCTGTATGACCCTGTATGACATTCTGTGGTGTGACGTGTGGTTCGGATTGTTGTAGGGTTCCGTATGACATTGTTTAGTTTGACGTGTGGTTCAGATTTCTGTATGGCCCTGTATGACATTGTTTAGTTTGACGTTCGCTTCGGATTGCTGTATGGCCCTGTATGACATTATGTGGTGTGACGTGCGGTACCAAACGGTGTATGGCCTTGTATGACATTATGTGGTGTGACGTGCGGTACCAATCGGTGTATGGCCCTGTATGACATTGTTTAATTGACGTACGGCTCGGATTGCTGTATGACACTGAAAGACATTCTGTGGTTTGTCGTCCGGTTCGGATTGCTGTATGGCCCTGTGTGACATGTTTTGGTTTGTCGTGCGGTTCGAATTGCCGTATGACACTGAATGACATTCTGTGGTTTGACCTCCGGTTCGGATTGCTGTACGGCCCCGTATGACATTTTTTGGTTTGTCGTCCGGTTCGGATTGCTGTATGGCCCTGTATGATATTTTTTGGTTTGACGTACGGTACGGATTGCTGTATGGCCTTGTATGACACTCTGTGGTTTGACGTGCGCTACGAATTGCTGTATGACCCTGTATGACATTCTCTGGTTTGACGTGTGGTTCGGATTGCTGTACGGCCCCGTATGACATTCTCTGGTTTGACGTGCGGTACGAATTGCTGTACGGCCCCGTATGACATTCTCTGGTTTGACGTGCGGTACGTATTGATGTACGGCCCTGAATGACATTCTGTGGTTTGTCGTCCGGTACGGATTGCTGTATGGCCCTGAATGACATTCTGTGGTTTGTGGTCCGTTTCGGATTGCCGTATGACCCTGTATGACATTCTGTGGTTTGTGGTCCGGTTCGGATTACTGTATGGCCCTGAATGACAGTCTGTGGTTTGTTGTCCGGTACGGATTGCTGTATGGCCCTGAATGACATTCTGTGGTTTGTTGTCCGGTACGGATTGCTGTACAGCCCTGAATGACATTCTGTGGTTTGTCGTCCGGTACGGATTGCTGTACGGCCCTTTATGATATTATGTGGTTTGTGGTCCGGTTCGGATTTCTGTACGGCCCTTTATGATATTATGTGGTTTGTGGTCCGGTTCGGATTGAAGTATGGCCCTGTATGACATTGTTAAGTTTGTCGTGCGGTGATGATTGGCCATTAAGACTATCTATACCTTACAGACTTATTGTATGATGTTTTTTTTCATGAACATCCATTAACACAATTGTGTGGCTCTGTACGTTACTTTTGTGATGATGGGTCGTGATGATCTCATTTTGGCCCATTAAGACCAGTCTGTGGCCCTTTATGAAACTATTATGTATTGTGAAGATTGGTCGTTAAGACGTCTTTGTGGCCACGTCTGATTCTTTGTAATGATTGGTCGTTTCGACTAGTTTGTGGCCTTGTAAGATTGGTCGATAAGACTTGTTTGTGGCCCTGTAAGATTGGTCGTTAAGACTAGTTTGTGGCCCTGTAAGATTGGTCGTTAAGACTAGTTCGTGGCCCTGTAAGATTAGTCGTTAAGACTAGTTTGTGACCGTGTAAGATTGGTCGATAAGACTAGTTTGTGGCCCTGTAAGATTAGTCGTTAAGACTAGTTTGTG
>NW_018404202.1:194632-261574 GCF_002113885.1 Mizuhopecten yessoensis
GTCGTTAAGATTAGTTTGTGGCCCTGTAAGATTGGTCGTTAAGATTAGTATGTGCCCCTGTAAGATTGGTCGTTAAGATTAGTTTGTGGCCCTGTAAGATTGGTCGTTAAGATTAGTATGTGCCCCTGTAAGATTGGTCGTTAAGATTAGTTTGTGGCCCTGTAAGATTAGTCGTTAAGACTACTTTGTGGCCCTGTAAGATTAGTCGTTAAGATTAGTTTGTGGCCCTGTAAGATTGGTCGTTAAGATTAGTATGTGCCCCTGTAAGATTAGTCGTTAAGATTAGATTGTGGCCCTGTAAGATTGGTCGTTAAGATTAGTATGTGCCCCTGTAAGATTGGTCGTTAAGATTAGTTTGTGGCCCTGTAAGATTGGTCGATAAGACTACTTCGTGGCCCTGTAAGATTAGTCGTTAAGACTAGTTTGTGGCCCTGTAAGATTGGTCGTTAAGACTACTTTGTGGCCCTTTTAGCTTGGCCGTGAAGACCTGCACAGTTTTCCTGACGTAATTATTCAGTTTTTATCTTTGTTTCAGTCAATGCTGATAATGATTGTCAGCTTCTCGGCGGTGTCATGTACGGTTATCCAGGTAAGTGATCTCTACCTATAATATAGGTATTCATACTCATTTATCACAGAATTAGGTAGAATGAAAATAACCAAAAATGTATCGTCATGTTTGCCTATATTTGTGAACGGATTTCATAGCTACCTGTGACGTCATAGTCATAGTTGCATTATACATGTAACATATCGATTGGATTGTGCTTTTATATCGAATAATAGCCAGTTAAAGCGATGAATATGTGATTTTTGATTAGATTACTAATTGTTTGAAATTGCTAAAATAGACGTTAAATCGCCATTTTAAAGTTGATTTGCTGAGCGAAAAGAAAGCTCACACATGAGATGCAGACGAAGCGGTTAAGACGTGCGAAATGCTAACGATTAATCTATGTTTCGTCGTGAAACCTTCAACGTCGCTTCACAGTTTACGCCATGTGTATTGTCTGACCAGTATGACATCACGTCTCATATCTGGCAAGCATGACGTCACGTCTCATATCTGGCCAGCGTGGCGTCACGTGTCATATCTGGCCAGCGTGGCGTCAGGTGCACTTTTTTCTTAAGAAGTAGATGATATTACTTGAAGTTAACCACACCAACCTGAAATACACGTTATATCTATTGTCTAACATGGTATTTCGTCTTTGCGTATTGCAGAGTTATCTTCTCTTGGGAGCAGGTATTGATTGTTACGTCACTTGTTTGTGAGAATAACGTCATCAGTTTTTGAGAAAACGACGTAATTTCTCGCACAAACCAATGACATAACAATCAATACCTGCTCCCAAGAGAAGATAACTCTGCAATACGCAAAGACGGAATATTGTGATAGACGTATTTTTTTTCTATTTTCAGATCTTATGTGTAGGCCGTTGTTATGACATATTTTTTTCCTTATAGTTAGCCAAGTTTGTGCTGGAGAAACGAAAAGCAGCAGGAGCGTGCTGATAGATATGTATGAGACTAATGACGTCACAGCGTGTGAATGCACGGTCACAACGTGTGGATGCACGGCCACAGTGAACGCACCAACAGGGCCCACAGCTCTGACGGTGTCGAACTTTCAGAACCTAGGACCACTTGCATTATGTAGGTCGTCTGTTTTACTTGAAGCTGCTTCTGGTGGAAGTCTTTCCGGACAGTGTGAAGCGGTGTTTGGAAGTATCCCAGTAGAAAATGGTGACGTCATCACGATTACGCTGAACAAGCAGGCCCAGAGTGATTCTAGATACTGCTTGTCACTGACACTAGGTATTTTGTTACACTTTTTATACATGTTTCCTTCTGATTAAACTGAAACATACATGTGACTCGTTCTACACAAGATACCATAAATTGCCCATGTTTTAAGTACACTGTTAATTCAAGCGTGGACGAACCAGATCAGTAAGCTTTTGTTCTCAAATCTACATGATACTGACTGTACAGACGATGTTTAGTCCAGCTGTAATGTACTTAATTCCTTCAAGTGTGCAATTGTATCTGATCTCGCGTGCATGTGAAACTTTAAATGACCAATTTTTGAGAGTGAAATGTTCTCGAAAATAGTTCAAGCTTGTATTTATATTACATAACTGGTCATACCTCTACATATCACAGAACTGGTCATACCTCTACATATCACAGAACTGGTCATATCTCTACATATTACAGAACTGGTCATACCTCTACATATCACAGAACTGGTCATACCTCTACATATCACAGAACTGGTGATTTCATATCACTCTCTACAAAATGTACCTCATGGCACTGCCCCACTAAACTCGTCAACTTACGAGGCTGACATTAATTGGTACAAACGACGAAGGAATATTAATATGCGTCACCTTAATGATTATCTCCTGCTAACACCATCCTCTAGTTAATGTACATATCTATTTCATAAAGTGATATTTATTTCATCAAGTGATTTTGATTCCAAAAATAATTCATAGTGTTGCTAATTGAATACGAAATACGGGAGGCAGTCTATAATCGGTGAAATGGACATTTTTACCTGTATCCGTCTCATAGGAGGATCTTAATCATATATGTTCGTCTAGTTAAGATACGTTAGGTGTATTGTATCATAATGCACTTACCCGAGCCCACCTGTATCAGGGTTTGATGGTATATGTACACGATAAAATCTCGAGATGAACATGTCTAGCAGGTTAAGTAGTGGAATACTACGTATTATGCTTAAATTATTCATCTGTTAACATATGTATTGAGGCAATCAAGAGAGTGCGGCTTCTCTACCAGTATGTACAATTAATTTCACATCCACACGCAGTTCCGCCGTATCGCTTAGGTATCATTTGTCTAGACCCAAAACCGAGCAATAGTTGTTATATTCGTGATAATTTTATCTGTAGTGCAGTTTGAACTGTAATATTTGGCACATATCGTTTATTTCCTTATACACTTTTTTCTTTTCCATCTAAGATATCAGGTTTGTCTGACCATTACATTGACTGGCCCAAATGTGTCTGACCATTTCATTGACTGGCCTAAATTTGTCTGACCATTTCACTGACTGGCCTAACTTTGTCTGACTATTACACTGACTACTGGCCTAACTTTGTCTGACCATTACACTGACTACTGGCCTAAATTTGTCTGACCATAACACTGACTTCTTGCCTAAATTTGTCGGCCTGGCACACTGGCCACTGGCCTAAATTTGTCTGGCCATTACACTGACCACTGGCCTAACTTTGTCTGTCCATTACACTGACTACTGGCCTAAATTTGTCTGACCATTACCCTGGCCACTGGCCTAAATTTGTCTGACCATTACACTGACTGGCCTAAATTTGTCTGACCATAACACTGACTACTGACCTAAATTTGTCTGACCATAACACTGACTTCTTGCCTAAATTTGTCTGCCTGGCACACTGGCCACTGTCCTAAATTTGTCTGACCATTACACTGACCACTGGCCTAACTTTGTCTGACCATTACACTGGCTACTGGCCTAAATTTGTCTGACCATTACACTAACCACTGGCCTAAATTTGTCTGACCATACCACCACCACAACAACAACTCCAAAACCAACACACTGACTACTGGCCTAAATTTGTCTGACCATTACACTAACCACTGGCCTAAATTTGTCTGACCATTACATTGACCACTGGCCTAAATGTGTCTGACCATTAAACTAACCACTGGCCTAAATTTGTCTGACCATTACACTGGCCACTGACCTAAATTTGTCTGACCATTACACTGACCACTTGCCTAAATTTGTCTCTCCATAACACTGACTACTGGCCTAAATTTGTCTGACCATTACACTGACCACTGGCCTAAATTTGTCTGACCATTACACTGACTACTGGCCTAAATTTGTCTGACCATAACACTGACCGCTGGCCAAAATTTGTCTGACCAATACACTGACTTCTTGCCTAAATTTGTCTGCCTGGCACACTGGCCACTGGCCTAAATTTGTCTGACCAGCACACTGGCCACTGGCCTAGATTTGTCTGACCATTACACTGACTACTGGCCTAAATTTGTCTGACCATTACACTGACTACTGGCCTAAATTTGTTTGTCCAGCATACTGGCCACTGGCCTAAATGTGTCTGACCATTACACTGGTCTACGTTTGTTTGACTAGATTATATACAGTTTGTCGCACTATATATTGTTTAGTTTTAGTTATTCTGTATCTATTTTTTTGCTTATATTTTCAGACGATACATCATCAACACTTACTGTCACATGTCCTAAAGCCGCCACAACGACCACCCCAACTACAACCACCACCACAACAACAACTCCAAAACCAACTACAACCACCACCACAACAACAACTCCAAAACCAACTACAACCACCACAACAACAACAACTCCGAAACCAATCACAACCAGCACCACAACAACTCCAAAACCAACTACAACCACCACCACAACAACTCCGAAACCAACCACCACCACCACCATAACAACTCCAAAACCAGCCACAACCACCACCACAACAACTCCAAAACCAGCCACAACCACCACCACAACAACTCAAAAACCAACTACAACCACCACCACAACAACTCCAAAACCAGCCACAACCACCACAACAACAACAACAACTCCAAAACCAACTACAACTCCAAAACAAACGCTTCGGCCTCTGACTACTAAAGCCCCTCCATCTCCGGTGACCACCACTACCACTACCACACCCATCACAACCACATTTACCACTACCACAACCACTACGACACCAAGCCCGACCCCAATCACTCCAACACCAACCAGTCCCACTCCACCGCCGTATTCCTCGGAGGGCACTTCAGCCACGACCTCCAGTAGTGAAGATAATGACGTCTTTGAGCAGAGCCAACACAATAGTGAGTGTCTCAATGAACACATTAACCAATAAACAGTTGTGTTTAAACATGAATTGTAGTGTTTGCATGGTGCAGGCCTCTTGCTCTACTGCAAATTGTTATGATATCAACTACGACAAACACATTTCATTTTGTTTTCTATATATAACTATATATAATGTATTCAAATACTTTTTAACATTCAGTTATTTTTTTGTTCCAGTGACAATAATAATTCCGGTGGTGACAGGGTTTTTCCTGTTGATCGTTCTGCTGATAGTGTTAAGGTCCTGCTGTACAAGGTAAGTTTTCAGTTGATAGTGTTAAGGTCGTACTGTACAAGGTAAGTTTTCAGGTGATAGTGTTAAGGTCCTGCTGTACGAGGTAAGTTTTCAAGTGATAGTGTTAAGCTCGTGCAGTACGTGGTGAGTTTACAGTTGATAGAGTTAAGGTCTGCTGTACGTGGTGAGTATTCAGTTGATAGTGTTAAGGTCGTGTGGTACAAGGTAAGTTTCTGCTGATAGTGTTAAGGTCGTGCTGTACGAGGTAGGTTTTTAGTTGATAGTGTTAAGGTCGTGCTGTACAAGGTAGGTTTTTAGTTGATAGTGTTAAGGTAGTGCTGTACAAGGTAGGTTTTTACTTGATAGTTTTAAGGTCGTACTGTACAAGGTAAGTTTTCAGGTGATAGTGTTAAGGTCGTGCTGTACAAGGTAAGTTTCTGCTGATAGTGTTAAGGTCGTGCTGTACGTGGTGAGTTTACAGTTGATAGTGTTAAGGTCGTGCTGTACGAGGTAGGCTTTCTGCTTAAAGTGTTAAGGTCGTGCTGTACAAGGTAGATTTTTAGTTGATAGTGTTAAGGTAGTGCTGTACAAGGCAGGTTTTTACTTGATAGTTTTAAGGTCGTACTGTACAAGGTAAGTTTTCAGTTGATAGTGTTAAGGTCGTGCTGTACAAGGTAAGTTTCTGCTGATAGTGTTAAGGTCGTGCTGTACGAGGTAGGTTTTCTGCTTAAAGTGTTAAGGTCGTGCTGTACAAGGTAGATTTTTAGTTGATAGTGTTAAGGTAGTGCTG
The DNA here is from genome assembly GCF_002113885.1 of Mizuhopecten yessoensis. NCBI lineage: Eukaryota > Metazoa > Mollusca > Bivalvia > Pectinida > Pectinidae > Mizuhopecten > Mizuhopecten yessoensis. The sequence continues at coordinate 200,599 of NW_018404202.1, forward strand.
TACAAGGTAGGTTTTTAGTTGATAGTTTTAAGGTCGCACTGTACAAGGTAGGTTTTTAGTTGATAGTTTTAAGGTCGTACTGTACAAGGTAAGTTTTCAGTTGATAGTGTTAAGGTCGTACTGTACAAGGTAAGTTTTCAGGTGATAGTGTTAAGGTCGTGCTGTACGAGGTAAGTTTTCTGCTGATAGTGTTAAGGTCGTGCTGTACAAGGTAAGTTTTCAGGTGATAGTGTTAAGGTCGTGCTGTACGAGGTAAGTTTTTTGCTGATAGTGTTAAGGTCGTGCTGTACGAGGTAAGTTTTCAGTTGATAGTGTTAAGGTCGTGCTGTACGAGGTAGGTTTTCTGCTGAAAGTGTTAAGGTCGTGCTGTACAAGGTAGGTTTTTAGTTGATAGTGTTAAGGTAGTGCTGTACAGGGTAGGTTTTTAGTTGATAGTTTTAAGGTCGTACTGTACAAGGTAGGTTTTTAGTTGATAGTTTTAAGGTCGTACTGTACAAGGTAAGTTTTCAGTTGATAGTGTTAAGGTCGTGCTGTACAAGGTAAGTTTCTGCTGATAGTGTTAAGGTCGTGCTGTACGAGGTAAGTTTTCAGGCGATAGTGTTAAGGTCGTGCTGTGCGAGGTCAGTTTTCAGTTGATAGTGTTAAGGTCGTGCTGTGCGAGGTTAGTTTTCTGCTGATAGTGTTAAGGTCGTGCTGTACGAGGTAAGTTTTCAGCTGATAGTGTTAAGGTCGTGCTGTACGAAGTAGGTTTTCTGCTGAAAGTGTTAAGGTCATGCTGTACGAGGTAAGTTTTCAGGTGATAGTGTTAAGGTCGTGCTGTACGAGGTAAGTTTTCAGTTGATAGTGTTAAGGTCGTTCTGTACGAGGTAAGTTTTCTGCTGATATTGTTAAGGTCTGCTGTACGAGATCAGTATACTCTTTCATAAAAAAATCTACTATAAAAACAAACAAACCATGAAATCTTTCAATCTTGATTCAACAACTCATGAAACAAATTTTCTAATTTGGTTTAACTGTAACATTTCTTATATATACGTCTTTTATTGGACTAACACTCAAATATGCTCCCGTGTTGACAAATTTGCAAATGCCTTGGCTGAAGTTTAGCTAGAAGCTAGACATTTCTTTGAATCCTCTTGTGATGAAAGCAAATCACCGTTTACAGTTGAATTGGGTCGATAGATTAAATAGTTTCATGATTCCTTTTTCTATTAGAGATTCATTTCAGATTCTTTCCATTGTATGCTTCATTTGAAAAACAATATTGATCTGTTCGTTTAAGTAAGCACTGTTGTTAAAAAAACTGTAATGTATCGGACTGTAAATCCATTTCATTTTTTTATTTCAATAGGCTAAATTATTATTGCCCTTTGTTGTACGTGAGGTGGCTGAACATTGTTCGATAAAGCTTTTTGTGTTCCACACAAACCGCAAGGTACGGTCAAGGTCACAGCAATGAATTAAAACGTCTAAAAAATAAGGGATTACCAAAAGTCAAGGTCATACAGGTAGCAATAAGGTGAGATGTGTGTAAAACACTAGAGAGAAACAAGGCCATTGGCACAGCAATGAGGTCAAATATCTTTAAAACATTAAAGATAAGGAAGGCCAGGGTCAAATACCTGACAAAAGTTCAAAGCCTTGGCAAATAAGTCAGTTACCTATAAAACATGCCCTCGGGTCAATTTTACATCAATAATTGAATATTAAGGAGTATTAATGTTCACTTAAAATACATCATGTTTAAATTAAGACAATTGTATATTTAAACCCGAAATAACAAATACAGCCTCCTTTGTGCTGGAGTGTCGGGGGTACATCCAGCTGTTCAGGTGTTGCCCCGTCATTTAGATAGAAGTCGTGTTTTAACGTATCTTACTAACTAACTGTAATGATTCTTAACTTATCTAATTACTGTGTTTACGATTATAAGAGAGGACGTATTGAAATAAATCCTCGCATGGATGATCACAGTGAACGTCCTAGAAATAAATCCTCGCATGGATGATCACAGTGAACGTCCTAGAAATAATCCTTTGCATAGATGATCACAGTGTACGTCCTAGAAATAAATCCTCGCATGGATGATCACAGTGAACGTCCTAGATATAAATCCTCGCATGGATGATCACAGTAAACGTCCTAAAAATAAATCCTCGCATGGATGATCACAGTGTACGTCCTAGAAATAAATCCTCGCATGGATGATCACAGTGAACGTCCTAGATATAAATCATCGCATGGATGATCACAGTGTACGTCCTAGGTATAAATCCTCGCATGGATGATCACAGTGTACGTCCTAGATATAAATTGCCGCATGGATGATCTCAGTGTACTGCCTAGATATAAATTCTCGCATGGATGATCACAGTGTAGTCCTAGAGATAAATCCTCGCATGGATGATCACAGTAAACGTCCTAAAAATAAATCCTCGCATGGATGATCATAGTGTACGTCCTAGAAATAAATCGTCGCATGGATGATCACAGTGAACATCCTAGAAATAATTCCTCGCATGGATGATCACAGTGAACGTGCTAGATATAAATCCTCGCATGGATGATCATAGTGTACGTCCTAGAAATAAATCCTCGCATGGATGATCGCAGTGTACGTCCTAGAAATAAATCCTCGCATGGATGTTCACAGTGAACGTCCTAGATATAATTCCTCGCATGGATGATCACAGTGAACGTTCTAGATATAAATCATCGCATGGATGATCACAGTGTACGCCCTAGAAATAAATCCTCGCATGGATGATCATAGTGTACGTCCTAGAAATAAATCCTCGCATGGATGATCACAGTGAACGTTCTAGATATAAATCCTCGCATGGATGATCACAGTGAACGTCCTAGAAATAATTCCTCGCATGGATGATCACAGTGAACGTCCTAGAAATAATTCCTCGCATAGATTATCACAGTGTACGTCCTAGAAATAAATCCTCGCATGGATGATCACAGGGTACGTCCTAGAAATAAATCATCGTATGGATGATCACAGTGAACATCCTAGAAATAATTCCTCGCATGGATGATCTCAGTGTACGTCCTAGAAATAAATCCTCGCATGGATGATCACAGTGTACGTCCTAGAAATAAATCATCGCATGGATGATCACAGTGAACGTCCTAGATGGTATATTACATTACTGCTGCATAGATCACAATCTGTTTTTCTTAATTTGCATTAGGGAGCCTCGAGCTCGTGTTCACACAAGGAAGGTCAATCGGTTATTAGAATGGTTTCTATATGTCATCCTGGTTTGCACTGTCTCTATTCATTTGGTTTGTATTACTACATTAATTAGCTAGTTTACTGTGTACTAGGTATTCATAGCTAAAGAATAATTTGCAAAGAATTAAATGTAAATGTCGATGATATTAAATGTGATCTTTAATGATTTTCTTCCAGAAACAGGAAACGGGTAGAGAAATCACCATTGAGCCCCGACCCTAGGTATTACGCCGGAGGGTATAACGGGGCCAAGAACCCTGTTCACTCCGGATACGACCAAAGATATGTGAAACACAACAGCGGTATGAAGGAGAACGTATTATATGATAACTCAGACTCGTTTCCGACTGACCCCACTCCTGTCCTGGTCAGAAGTGACCCAGAAATAATAACAAGTTTTGCTTCAGTAGAGAGACTGTACTCGGAGGGGACAGCGCCACCTGAGCCGGAACCTACATTACAAGATACCACATTTGTCGTTATGAACGAACCGGAAGTTTCCGATACAAACGAGTCCGATGGGGACAACAATGTGGACAATAATGCGGCAGTGATGACGGAACAAGACCCCAACACAGGACTTGGTAATGTGTCAGTCTATAGCGACAGTACTGTCGACAGCTTCCATAGCTCCCAAGGAGAAGCGGATGTAGATGAAAACATCAATATTGATCCGGAAACACCGCTGTATTCAGTTGTGAACAAAAGACCTTCTGGGAAGCACGTGGCCCATCTGCAAATATGATTAACTATCTCTCCAACTAGCGCGTTTCCGCGCCAGAAATGTTTTTTTTTGTCCACACATAACATTGTTGAGTATGTCTTCGTTTTTACATGTACATATTCCTCCTATTGCAAGTACCTTAATCTTCCAAGCTATGGCGCCACGCATCTCTGTGAACAATATCGTGCTGATCTATGTGACCCCTGTCGTGTTCCGTATCGTATTGATCTCTGTGACCCATGTCAAGTCCCGTATCGTGTTGATCTTTGTGACCCCTGTCGTGTTCCGTATCGTGTTGATCTCTGTGACCCCTGTCGTGTTCCGTATCGTGTTGATCTCTGTGACCCCTGTCGTGTCTTATATCGTGTTGATCTCTGTGACCCCTGTCGTGTTCCGTATCGTTTTGATCTCTGTGAGCCCTGTCAAGTCCCGTATCGTGTTGACCTCGGTGACCCCTATCAGGTCCCGTATCGTGTTGATCTCTGTGCCCCCTGTCGTGTTCCGTTTCGTGTTGATCTCTGTGACCCCTGTCGTGTTCCGTATCGTGTTGACCTCGGTGACCCCTGTCAGGTCCCGTATCGTGTTGATCTCTGTGACCCATGTCGTGTTCAGTATCGTGTTGATCTCTGTGACCCCTGTCGTGTTCCGTATCGTGTTGATCTCTGTGACCTCTGTCGTGTTACGTATCGTGTTGATCTCTGTGACCCCTGTCGTTTTACGTATCGTGTTGATCTCTGTGACCCCTGTCGGGTCCCGTATCGTGTTGATCTCTGTGACCCATGTCGTGTTCCGTATCGTGTTGATCTCTGTGACCTCTGTCGTGTTACGTATCGTGTTGATCTCTGTGACCCCTGTCGGGTCCCGTATCGTGTTGATCTCTGTGACCCATGTCGTGTTCAGTATCGTGTTGATCTCTGTGACCCCTGTCGTTTTACGTATCGTGTTGATCTCTGTGACCCCTGTCGTTTTACGTATCGTGTTGATCTCTGTGACCCCTGTCGGGTCCCGTATCGTGTTGATCTCTGTGACCCATGTCGTGTTCCGTATCGTGTTGATCTCTGTGGCCCCTGTCGTGTTCCGTATCGTTTTGATCTCTGTGACCCCTGTCGTGTTACGTATCGTTTTGATCTCTGTGAGCCCTGTCAAGCCCCGTATCGTGTTGCCCTCGGTGACCCCTGTCAGGTCCCGTATCGTGTTGATCTCTGTGGCCCATGTCGTGTTCAGTATCGTGTTGATCTCTGTGACCCCTGTCGTTTTACGTATCGTGTTGATCTCTGTGACCCCTGTCGTTTTACGTATCGTGTTGATCTCTGTGACCCCTGTCGTTTTACGTATCGTGTTGATCTCTGTGACCCCTGTCGGGTCCCGTATCGTGTTGATCTCTGTGACCCATGTCGTGTTCAGTATCGTGTTGATCTCTGTGACCCCTGTCGTGTCCTGTATCGTGTTGATCTCTGTGACCCCTGTCGTTTTACGTATCGTGTTGATCTCTGTGACCCCTGTCGGGTCCCGTATCGTGTTGATCTCTGTGACCCATGTCGTGTTCAGTATCGTGTTGATCTCTGTGACCCCTGTCGTTTTACGTATCGTGTTGATCTCTGTGACCCCTGTCGTTTTACGTATCGTGTTGATCTCTGTGACCCCTGTCGTGTCTTATATCGTGTTGATCTCTGTGACCCCTGTCGTGTCTTATATCGTGTTGATCTCTGTGACCCCTGTCGTGTCTTATATCGTGTTGATCTCTGTGACCCCTGTCGTGTTTTGTATCGTGTTGATCTCTGTGACCCCTATCGTGTCTTATATAGTGTTGATCTCTGTGACCCCTGTCGTGTTCCGTATCGTTTTGATCTCTGTGACCCCTGTCGTGTTACGTATCGTTTTGATCTCTGTGAGCCCTGTCAAGTCCCGTATCGTGTTGACCTCGGTGACCCCTGTCATGTCCCGTATCGTGTTGATCTCTGTGCCCCCTGTCGTGTCTTATATCGTGTTGATCTCTGTGACCCCTGTCGTGTTCAGTATCGTGTTGATATCTGTGACCCCTGTCGTGTTCCGTATCGTGTTGATCTCTGTGCCCCCTGTCGTGTCTTATATCGTGTTGATCTCTGTGACCCCTGTCGTGTTACGTATCGTTTTGATCTCTGTGAGCCCTGTCAACTCCCGTATCGTGTTGACCTCGGTGACCCCTGTCAGGTCCCGTATCGGGTTGATCTCTGTGACCCATGTCGTGTTCAGTATCGTGTTGATCTCTGTGACCCCTGTCGTTTTACGTATCGTGTTGATCTCTGTGACCCCTGTCGTGTTCCGTATCGTGTTGATCTCTGTGACCCCTGTCGTGTTCTGTATCGTGTTGATCTCTGTGACCCCTATCGTGTCTTATATCGTGTTGATCTCTGTGACCCCTGTCGTGTTCCATATCGTGTTGATCTCTGTGACCCCTGTCAAGTCCTGGATCGTGTTGATCTATGTGACCCCGTCGTGTCCCGTATCGCGTTAATCTCTGTGACCCCTGTCAAGTCCCGTATAGTGTTAATCTCTGTGACCCCTGTCAAGTCCCGTATCGTGTTGATCTCTGTGACCCCTGTCGTGTTCCGTATCGTGTTGATCTCTGTGACCCCTGTCAAGTCCTGTATCGTGTTGATCTATGTGACCCCGTCGTGTCCCGTATCGTGTTAATCTCTGTGACCCCTGTCAAGTCCCGTATCGTGTTAATCTCTGTGACCCCTGTCAAGTCCCGTATTGTGTTAATCTCTGTGACCCATGTCGTGTCCCGTATCGTGTTAATCTCTGTGACCCCTGTCAAGTCCCGTATCGTGTTAATCTCTGTGACCCCTGTCAAGTCCCGTATCGTGTTGATCTCTGTAACCCCGTCGTTTCCCGTATCGTGTTGATCTATTTGACCCCGTCGTTTCCCGTATCGTTTTGATATCTGTGACCCCTGTCGTGTCCCGTATCGTGTTGATCTCTGTGACCCCTGTCAAGTCCCGTATCGTGTTGATCTCTATGACCCCGCTCGTTTCCCGTATCTAGTTGCATGACCTTTGTGATCCCTGTCGTGACATGTATCTAGTTGACCTTTGTGACCCCTGTCGTGTCATGTGTCGTGTTGACCTCTGTGACCCCTGTCGTGTCTAGTATCGTGTTGACCTCTGTGACCCCTGTCGTGTCTAGTATCGTGCTGTTCGATGTAATGACGTCATATACCTCTGTAACTCATTATTCTTTCCGTAAATTACTTAATAAACAGACTTAACATTTAACACAAAATTATATCTATTATACTTAAATTTGAATGCTATTAAAGCGGATATTCCTATATTTATAAACGTTAAATTCGTGCTTTTTTAATCAGGAAACCTCGTGTTTCTATCCTACGGTAATAGGTGAAATGGTATTCGCCTAGGAGAGCTTAGCCTAGCTTACCGACTGTATAAAATAACAACATGTTAGTGAGTCTTTCTGTGGAAATAAAGCGAAGGATAGCAAAGTCATAACTCCTGATAACGCTCTGTGTCTACACTACGATGTCACTACTTTCACAAAAGTCAGTCAGATTTTCGTCTAATCATTCGCAGTCACTAAGAACACCTGGAAATATATGTGTACCGATGGTTGTCATTTGGCGGAGTGGTTTACTTTGAACGTTTAAATTAAAACATTTTATATTTTTCATTGTCGTCATTTCTAAATGAAACGAAATGATAAATATTTAAATATCTCCCTTCTTCAGCTAAGTAAACTCTTGACTGCGTATAAATTAGCTTAGACGTTATGCATAGATTAGCATATCTCTGTCATGACTGCTGACATTGAATTTGATAGGGAACCATTGGCAAAGCTCTCGCCAACAACCGTGGATGAGTTGCACAACAGCATCATGACCTCGCAATCGAATTCCTGTGAGCTTCATTCACTGCCTACAGATCTATTAAAGCAATGTCTTGAAGCACTGCTTCCTTTGATTACCTCAATCATGAACAAATCATTGGCTGAGTCAAAGGTTCCACTGTGTTTCAAAAAGGCACATGCTAGACGTTTGTTGGCCTGGGACGCACAAGGAGGAGTTAAAGAACTACCGCCCAGTTTCAAATCTGCCTTTTTTGTCTAAGATCTTGGAGAGGATTGTGTCCTGGCGTTTAGAGGTTCATCTCCATGCAAACAGTCTCCATGACAACATGCAATCGGCCTACCGCATGGGACACTCTACTGAGACGGCCCTCCTACGTGTACATAATGACATAGCTTCTGCATTGGAAAACAAGTGCAGAGCGGAGCTTGTCATGCTTATCAGCTGCATTTGACGTCATCGACTATGGCATACTTTATGAAACGTCTAGAATACTCTTATGGAGTGACTGATACCGCACTATGCTGGATACAGTCTTATCTGAGTGAACGACGACAGTGTGTTGCCATCGAATCTACCACCTCACATGACAAAATTCCAGATTTCGGGGTTCCTCAAGGGTCGGTGTAAGGACCACGAACATATTGCCTGTACTCCAAACCGATCGGAGAGATTTATCGGCGCCATAGCCTCCGCTATCTTTACTATGCTGATGACACACAGATTTACATGGTCATCGATCAACAGGACAGTTGGGATACAATTTCAGAAAAATCTGGAAGCTTTTCTGACAGATATCAGTACCTGGATGAACGCCAACATGCTAAAGCTTAATCAGGAAAAGACGGAACTAATCGCCCTTTCCCCAAAGTGTCAGCAAACAATGGCTCTCCAACTCAAGGTCGGTGCCAGAAGTATTGAGACTGTTCCAGCTGTTAAAAACCTAGGGGCATACTTTGATAGTTCACTGAACATGGAGAAACAAGTGAACGCTATTGCCAAATCCTATTACTACCAGATTAGGAACATCGGCTGTATTCGGCAGTTCAAAACTTTGAAAAAAAAAGAAGATTTTGGTGCATTCACTTGTTACCTCTCGGTTTGATTATTGTAACGCTCTGCTCTGTGGTATATCTGACAAACTAACTAGTCGTCCGCAGAGGGTCCAGAACGATACAGGTCGCAGTACACAACTTTGGTGTACACATACAAGGCACTGAATGGAACAGCTCCTCAGTACCTACAATAGCTTGTTACCCTGTATCAGCCGTCACGATCACTGCGGTCAGAGTCAGAATAATTGTTGTGTGTCCCAAAACCTCGTACTGTGACCTATGGAAACCGGTGCTTTATATGCACATTGCTTGCTTAAATGTATAAAAGTGATTTTAAGCCTTTTTTCACAATTATAACTGATACTATTAACCATATATTGTAAAGCGCTTTAGAGTAATCTTATAAATTATATAGGGCGCTATATATATGCTGTACATGTATATTATTATCATATTATTATGAAAAAAGGATAACGCGCACGATATAATATGTTCGTTGCCAATTGCGTTCATACTACCGTAAACGCCATCAAAATGAAGGTCAATTCTTGTATTTCGGCTATGTTTACCACAGGAATTGTAATTAACACATTTTTATCATATCACAAGATTAACATTAGGGTAGAATTTTAGAAAATGGTTGCTCGAAATTTCTTCCGACCGAGTAACCGGTTAATCGGTCAGTTTTGTAATCAAACAATAAACATCAACAGAAACAATGTATGTTTAGCTCCTGTCCTATTCAAAATGTATTTATAATTTTTATAATAATACATATATATAAATTATAATGATAGTTTACTCATGTATTTCAAGCTCTCAACATCTCAATGAAGGAAATACATACATGTGTAACCTCAGGCAGTGTATAGGCCACTTTGTTCAGAGCGGGGTGCAATACAAGCTACTCGAACTCTTATGCTATATTATGATTTACGTTTCACTCTGTGTTCAATGACTTAACATCCATTACTGTCACAAAACCTTTTCAATATACATACTGATCATGGAAGATACTTATCAACCGGAAATGAAGGTCACAATAGCTCTGTGACAGATTGGGAATAGTGCAGTAACGATAAATTCATGGTCTACTTTGAAATCACACAAGCCAACAATGCACACGGCATTTTAGACTACTTTTTACTTTATAAATTGTTTACCTTTATATAAAAGACACCGGACAACAAGGAGTCTACAAGGTATAAAAGCTGAACCATAGAGGCTATAAACCATCGTCGATATAATCGATCTATACCAAATTGTAAATGTAAAAATGGGATTCCTAACGGGATGGGGGAGAACTAAAGTCCTTGTAGTCTTCGGTCGTAGATCGGTTGCTGTAGGAATCAAAGATGGATGCCCAACAGTATTCAGCAGAGTCCTAGCACAGAAGGTAAATGCAAAGATTATAGACAACAGAGCGGCTCCATCGTGTATATCCTTTAATTATAAAGGTGTATCCGACTGGAACTGTGGAAAGATGTGTCCGCGTACTCCGAAATAATCTTCCCACAACAATTGAAAACTTCGTTGAGAAGCAACCATTTGACAATGAGAACTGTTAACTTGTTGAAGTCCCTCTGACGATGCTGGATATGCTCCCTTTATAAACAACCGTAACAGGAAGTCACCTTTAAACTCATACAGCCTACGACAGCGTCCGGTGTACAGGGAAGTTTTATTCCTGTACAAGAAACTTATTCTAACTATACTACATGTATACTTCAAAGTTCCATTTTTATGTAATTTCGTTTCGTCTGTTAGAGTTTACAAAATTACGAAAATGAAACTCAAGTATTTTGACAGTAATGAGTTTGTTTCTTGTGAGGTAAAGTTCATGGAAACATAAGAAGTATACCTACCATGTGACACACCTATTGAGTTACCCGATTACCTCGCCCATCCGGAGACACATAGATGTACTACACCAGGAAGGCAATCTAGAACTTCTACAGCATGGGACCTCTACACTTCCTTAGGTTGGTCGGGATACTGTTAACGCTTATATCTGAAGGTAAGTTTATAAAGGTACCCCAAAATGCACATATTCTAATCATTTCTCAGACATTTAACATTCACCGTTTCTTAACATTCACCTTAAAAGTAAAGAACCAATACCGTAATGAGTTCTAAATTTGTTTTCAATTAAGAATAAGTGATATCACAAGCATTAAATACGGTATAGCATACAGACGTTAAATGGTTAAGGATATCGTTTCCTTATTGACTAATATTTATAACAGGTGATTTAATACGGTCCGAAAACACACCTGTAAAATAGTGCTATGCAGGTGAGGCTGTCTGCTGTTATATATCTACTGATGGTTTGTGTGGCCAGTAAAGGCGAGAGCCAGGATGTCGACACACCTGCTGTTATTCTGTATAATCTATAATCTGTAACAAAGTCTAATATCACGGCATTGTCTATATCAGGTAACATTTACACACATTCCGCTGGCGTTTCTCAGTCCGTGACAAATGAAATTCTACCATCAAGGTTTTCCCTTTTAATAAACATTACTTCCTCTTTAAACTGTATAAACCATAAAACCCAACGACTGTAAAATAGGTATAAAAGCTACGATAAATCCCGATAAATCCAAAAACCCGTGTATACTAAATTGTTATACGTGTAACAGGAACGATAAATCCCGATAAACCCGAAAACTTAACACAAAATTAACCAAAGCAACACAAACAAACTAATGTTGAAAATACATTAAACTATACTGTACAACAAAATAAACTAAATTAAACTACACTGTACAACAAACTAAACTACATTAAACTACACTGTACAACAAGCTAAACTACATTAAACTACACTGTACGACAAACTCAACTACATTAAACTACACTGTACAACAAGCTAAACTACATTAAACTACACTGTACAACAAACTAAACTACATTAAACTACACTGTACAACAAACTAAACTACATTAAACTACACTGTACAACAAACTAAACTACATTAAACTACACTGTACAACAAACTAAACTACATTAAACTACACTGTACAACAAACTAAACTACATTAAACTACACTGTACAACAAACTAAACTACATTAAACTACACTGTACAACAAACTAAACTACATTAAACTACACTGTACAACAAACTAAACTACATTAAACTACACTGTACAACAAACTAAACTACATTAAACTACACTGTACAACAAACTAAACTACATTAAACTACACTGTACAACAAACTAAACTACATTAAACTACACTGTACAACAAACTAAACTACATTAAACTACACTGTACAACAAACTAAACTACATTAAACTACACTGTACAACAAACTAAACTACATTAAACTACACTGTACAACAAACTAAACTACATTAAACTACACTGTACAACAAACTAAACTACATTAAACTACACTGTACAACAAACTAAACTACATTAAACTACACTGTACAACAAACTAAACTACATTAAACTACACTGTACAACAAACTAAACTACATTAAACTACACTGTACAACAAACTAAACTACATTAAACTACACTGTACAACAAACTAAACTACATTAAACTACACTGTACAACAAACTAAACTACATTAAACTACACTGTACAACAAACTAAACTACATTAAACTACACTGTACAACAAACTAAACTACATTAAACTACACTGTACAACAAACTAAACTACATTAAACTACACTGTACAACAAACTAAACTACATTAAACTACACTGTACAACAAACTAAACTACATTAAACTACACTGTACAACAAACTAAACTACATTAAACTACACTGTACAACAAACTAAACTACATTAAACTACACTGTACAACAAACTAAACTACATTAAACTACACTGTACAACAAACTAAACTACATTAAACTACACTGTACAACAAACTAAACTACATTAAACTACACTGTACAACAAACTAAACTACATTAAACTACACTGTACAACAAACTAAACTACATTAAACTACACTGTACAACAAACTAAACTACATTAAACTACACTGTACAACAAACTAAACTACATTAAACTACACTGTACAACAAACTAAACTACATTAAACTACACTGTACAACAAACTAAACTACATTAAACTACACTGTACAACAAACTAAACTACATTAAACTACACTGTACAACAAACTAAACTACATTAAACTACACTGTACAACAAACTAAACTACATTAAACTACACTGTACAACAAACTAAACTACATTAAACTACACTGTACAACAAACTAAACTACATTAAACTACACTGTACAACAAACTAAACTACATTAAACTACACTGTACAACAAACTAAACTACATTAAACTACACTGTACAACAAACTAAACTACATTAAACTACACTGTACAACAAACTAAACTACATTAAACTACACTGTACAACAAACTAAACTACATTAAACTACACTGTACAACAAACTAAACTACATTAAACTACACTGTACAACAAACTAAACTACATTAAACTACACTGTACAACAAACTAAACTACATTAAACTACACTGTACAACAAACTAAACTACATTAAACTACACTGTACAACAAGCTAAACTACATTAAACTACACTGTACAACAAGCTAAACTACATTAAACTACACTGTACAACAAACTAAACTACATTAAACTACACTGTACAACAAACTAAACTACATTAAACTACACTGTACAACAAACTAAACTACATTAAACTACACTGTACAACAAACTAAACTACATTAAACTACACTGTACAACAAGCTAAACTACATTAAACTACACTGTACAACAAGCTAAACTACATGTACACTGTACAACAAACTAAACTTTGTTAAACTACACTGTACAACAAACTAAACTACATTAAACTACACTGTACAACAAGCTAAACTACATTAAACTACACTGTACCACAAACTAAACTACATCAAATTAAACCTAAACAATCTACACCAAACTAAGTCTTCAATAATTTCATCACGCATAAACTAAATGAACTTCACCAAACTATACCAAAATACATCAAACTTAACCAAACGAAACTATATAAGATAAAATAAATAACCTACAACAAACGCCCAATAATAACAACCGCCCCCCCCCCCCCCCCCCCCTACTTTACTTATGTATTATTCACTGCGTAGATAGATAGACGACAGGTTCATTTCAAGGTCACGACACCTTTCTAATTACGACCTTTGACCATAAGTAATGTCTTCTTTATTGGGCTCGTCACAAATTGAACCTTCGCATGTAGTAAAATGTATGATAGACAAGCGACACCGCCCCCTCAGTTGTCCTGCTTATGTATCTGCCGTCTTAAATGTTTGTTTGGGGGCGTTACCCACCCGAAACATGTGTTATCTTGTCAATGTATAGGATATCTACAATGCAAGTGAATAAAAGACCCAAAGGGCCTGGTTCTCGGCTTCCCTTAGTATCAAAGTGTGGGCTCATATCCTGTTAATGTGCCGACTGACACTATCTGTGTCACCTCGCACCTGCTTTGACCTGTATGTTAGGCTACGGGTGCAATCGACACGGTCCGCCTTCTAACATGTCTCACAAAACAACCCGCATCAGAGGACTGTAGAAACAGTGTTAGCTTAGTGATGACATCTTAAAATTAAAATTGTTCGAAGATTATATTTAATATCTTTTTCTATGCATCTCTCACGTTGATCATTTTCATTAATTGAAAATCAACGTCTTATTTTTGAGCAAATGTTATACATGTAATAGTTCCATCGTGATACAATTTTTTTAATTTAGCTACATTTTGTAATATATATTGTATGACGGGGCTGTACTACAGGCGGTGTAAACAGGAACATTTGTTTATCATCACACTTATAATAGAATTTTTTGTCATGAAATCAGAACGTATTTAACATGTTAACAAAGATATCAGGAAACACCTATTTTTTAGACAGCTTGTAATATACATGTACAGATGTAATTAGCGGCGTGCTTTATGCAATAAGGATGTAACCTATTTGCGTTCATTCTCGCATGGATTCTGTTAAAAAAAAACGTTCACGCCTTACAAAAAACCAAGCTGTTCAAAGAAACGCGGTAACACATATTGGAGAATATGTGTGTCAAATCATCGTATAATTGTAACATTTATTTCATTTCTTACAGTTAGTTAAAAAGAACGAAGAAACTCATTTTTTTATCTTTCTGAATTCTTCTACAAGATACAAGATACAAGAAACTTTATTTAACGTCGCATACAGGTAAATAAGGAACATTAGCTCTTGAGAGCTATTATTGCGACAAAAATATGTAAAAATAACAACAACATATGATATTACAAGTAAAGGGAGATCATCACATATATTAATAATAAAACAGTAATAATCATCACAGAAAGAGAAAGTATCCATATCCTATCACTAAGTGATTGGGAGTCCCCTACCCCCCGGGATATATATATATAAATAGTGTTAATGTATGAAAAGCATTAAATGTGATCACAGATAAGTAGTATTCAGAATAAGTAAATAAAAGACAAAGTTAATAGTGAATGAATACTTGTATATCACACAAGAATTACTTAGGACTTAGGATTAAAACACTATGAAGTGGAATATACATACAATGCTAATATAGCAAAGAATAAAAATTGACAGAATATACACTGTTATAGTGTGAATTAAAAATGATACCGAAATCAATTAACAAAATTGCGATTCATTTTTGAATTAACCGTTTCACCAGAGTGTCGAACTGCCTTATTTCAACGAGAACCAGGTAGTCGTGGTTTTCTATAATAAGTGAGAATCAGGTAGTCATTGTGTTCTATGGTTAGTGAGAACCAGGTAGTCATGATTTTCTATGGTAAGTGAGAACCAGGTAGTCGTGGTTTTCTATGGTAAGTGAGAAGCATGTAGTCATGGTTTTCTATGGTAAGTGAGAACAAGGTAGTCATGGTTTTATATGGTTAGTGAGAACCAGGTAGTCATTGTTTTCTATGGTAAGAGAGAACCAGGTAGTCATGGTTTTCTATAATTAGTGAGAATCAGGTAGTCATTGTTTTTTCTATGGTTAGTGAGAACCAGGTATTCATGTTTTGCTATGGGAAGAGAGAACCAGGTAGTCGTGGTTTTCTATGGTAAGTGAGAACCATGTAGTCATGGTTTTCTATGGTAAGTGAGAACCAGGTAGTCATGGTTTTCTATGGTTAGTGAGAACCAGGTAGTCATGGTTTTCTATAATTAGTGAGAATCAGGTAGTCATTGTTTTTTCTATGGTTAGTGAGAACCAGGTAGTCATGATTTTTTATGGTAAGTGAGAACCAGGTAGTCGTGGTTTTCTATAATTAGTGAGAATCAGGTAGTTATTGTTTTCTATGGTAAGTGTGAAACAGGTAGTCATGATTTTCTATGGTTAGTGAGAACCAAGTTTTCTTGGTTTTAATATTAATACTGAGAACTAGGTTTTCATTGTTTTATATTAATACTGTGAACTAGGGTTTCATGGTTTTATATTAATACTGTGAACTAGGGTTTCATGGTTTTATATTAAAACTGAGAACTAGGGTTTCATGGTTTATATTAATATTGTGAACTAGGGTTTCATGGTTTAATTTTTATACTGAGAACTAGGTTGTCATGGTTTTATATTAATACTGTGAACTAGGGTTTC
The DNA here is from genome assembly GCF_002113885.1 of Mizuhopecten yessoensis. NCBI lineage: Eukaryota > Metazoa > Mollusca > Bivalvia > Pectinida > Pectinidae > Mizuhopecten > Mizuhopecten yessoensis. Next base: position 217,118 of record NW_018404202.1, read on the forward strand.
ATGGTTTTATATTAATACTGTGAACTAGGGTATCGTGATTTTATATTAATACTGAGAACTAGGGTTTCATGGTATTTCTATGGTTACGATTTTCGGTCAACATTTGAATTTGGCGTCAAGGCATATTTCCATAGATCTGAACAAGTTTTGATTTGAAAAGATTTACACGTATTAGTTCTTGATGTTTTGCTTTCGTTACCAATTTTTAGAAAAACCTTTTATTCAGAAGCTGTATAACAGAAGGGTATTTCGTAGTAAAAGTCCTCCTGTTTTCACCTGGTAACTCCAAATCTAAAAACTAGACGATTGTTTAGGGTACCTACTTTAAGACCACACATCAAACTAAACCTGCCGAACTCCATTACATTGTCCACAGTACGTGTGTAGACTAAAGACGTGTTCATATAAAGGTCACGACACCTTAAATGACCTCTGACCTCGTGTAATGTCATTCCGTACAAGGATCGTCACAATTAACCTTTAAATAGCATGTTCTCAGATATGTGATTGAAATACGACCCCGCACCATCAAAGTCAATTGTAAGTTGTCCCTCCCAAGTATATATCTAATTTACTCGTAAATGTGTGTTAGGGGGCGTTACCCACCCTTAATCCTAGTTACCTGACGAGTTTACTATACATTTACCGCGACATAAAAAACCGCCTGAAGGGTGAAGGTTATCTAAGTGACTTCAACCAGAGTCACTTCCAGACTATTTAAGTATATTTGTGTATTACATGTTACAATTCTGTCCCTACAGTTGGGTTCGTACATGTCAGAGAAAACTCAGCTCGATGGGTTCCATTATATAAACATGTTACCACTCTCATAGCAAGGTGCTTAGTTCTCTATTACACTAATACACGTGTTAACGAAATCTGATTCATCCGACTTCCTCATTCATTCGTCCGTTAATGAAAGTTTTCTTCTTCCGGTATTTCGACGTTCGTTATTGGTGTTATGAAGTCCTTTTGGTGCAAACTGTTGCCAAAATCACCATCCGAAATTGGCAGAAACCTGCCACAACCACTGTTTTCGCCATCTTGTTTAAAGCAAGTCTGACCAACATGTATCTCCTTGAGTCATAAAGTGTATATATCACGCAAACTTTGATTAGATGGTTGCGATGTGCAGCATGATAGGAGAATATGTTATCTGCGTGAGTTACACGTGTCGCATGAGGGATACATGTGATACGTGTGATACGTGTGATACGTGTGATACATGTGATACATGTGATACGTGTGATACATGTGATACATGTGATACGTGTGATACATGTGATACATGTGATACGTGTGATACATGTGATACATGTGATACGTGTGATACATGTGATACATGTGATACGTGTGATACATGTGATACATGTGATACGTGTGATACATGTGATACATGTGATACGTGTGATACATGTGATACATGTGATACGTGTGATACATGTGATACATGTGATACGTGTGATACATGTGATACATGTGATACGTGTGATACATGTGATACATGTGATACGTGTGATACATGTGATACATGTGATACGTGTGATACATGTGATACATGTGATACGTGTGATACATGTGATACATGTGATACGTGTGATACATGTGATACATGTGATACGTGTGATACATGTGATACATGTGATACGTGTGATACATGTGATACATGTGATACGTGTGATACATGTGATACATGTGATACGTGTGATACATGTGATACATGTGATACGTGTGATACATGTGATACATGTGATACGTGTGATACATGTGATACATGTGATACGTGTGATACATGTGATACATGTGATACGTGTGATACATGTGATACATGTGATACGTGTGATACATGTGATACATGTGATACGTGTGATACATGTGATACATGTGATACGTGTGATACATGTGATACATGTGATACGTGTGATACATGTGATACATGTGATACGTGTGATACATGTGATACATGTGATACGTGTGATACATGTGATACATGTGATACGTGTGATACATGTGATACATGTGATACGTGTGATACATGTGATACATGTGATACGTGTGATACATGTGATACATGTGATACGTGTGATACATGTGATACATGTGATACGTGTGATACATGTGATACATGTGATACGTGTGATACATGTGATACATGTGATACGTGTGATACATGTGATACATGTGATACGTGTGATACATGTGATACATGTGATACGTGTGATACATGTGATACATGTGATACGTGTGATACATGTGATACATGTGATACGTGTGATACATGTGATACATGTGATACGTGTGATACATGTGATACATGTGATACGTGTGATACATGTGATACATGTGATACGTGTGATACATGTGATACATGTGATACGTGTGATACATGTGATACATGTGATACGTGTGATACATGTGATACATGTGATACATGTGATACATGTGATACATGTGATACATGTGATACGTGTGATACATGTGATACATGTGATACGTGTGATACATGTGATACATGTGATACGTGTGATACATGTGATACATGTGATACATGTGATACATGTGATACATGTGATACATGTGATACGTGTGATACATGTGATACATGTGATACATGTGATACATGTGATACATGTGATACATGTGATACGTGTGATACATGTGATACGTGTGATACATGTGATACATGTGATACATGTGATACATGTGATACATGTGATACATGTGATACGTGTGATACATGTGATACATGTGATACGTGTGATACATGTGATACATGTGATACATGTGATACGTGTGATACATGTGATACGTGTGATACATGTGATACGTGTGATACGTGTATCTCACTTGGGTTTACTCAGTGACGTATACTATAAATTATGACGTCACAATAAAGACGAAATACATGTAAATCCTGTACGTCTTAGCTAGCATTTTTTAATATAAAATTAAAACTATCATTTATAGCACGTGACACAAATAAATTTACACATAATCAGATTTCTATTCAATCACGGAAGTCATGCAACATGTACCATCTCCGTACGATGGTATCGTCAGTTTAATGCCGTGTAAACGTGATCACAGTGAGGGCCAGTGTTTTCCTTGTAATTCACGGTGAGAAAGAGCTATGAAAACAACTATATATTGTCGTCCGACTGACGTTTGATTTTATTCATAAAATTAATATTTCCTTTGTACAGCCCTCAGATAAATAATAGATATACCTACCAACTGAAAACTTATTATAAACCAACAACAGCAAGAATCATTACACATGAATGTTTTCTGATCGAAAATGTCCGGATTTTTCCCTCAAATTATAATCAATGATCACGTGAGGTCCAATTCATATCCAGACGGAATATCCCGAATAGTTCCCGTTCGCCGTCCGTCGTCTCACAGAACGGGTAACCATAGAAATAACTTTCTTGTTCCCGCAAAAATTATTGTTCCACCACCTGGTAAAATAGTCAGTTTAAAACATATCTTAAATCACGAAATTAGACCACGAAGATCGTTGAAATCATATTTCTCTCTGCATCGTTTAACCTTTATTTGTTCAAACATTCTTGACGGTATGCACACCGTTCCGTTCAAGCCTAATCTCCAAGATGCGTTACTGCGCGTCATGGAATATGTTTGAGCGTAGCTGTGTTGCATACCATCAAGACTTTTCAAATGAAGCATTTCATATTTTAAGTACATACGTACTTAAAGGTGTGATAGGTATACATGTAGGTTTGAGAAGTTGTCAATGCGTTACATCTTACAAAACAAAACAGTAATGTACAGCTGTAATATGATATATGCTCCATAGAAGCCGGTAACCATATCGGTTACTGAACTGTAATGGGGCCACACATCAAAAAAAGAAGCCTGCACATAGCGCATCACGCACCCATACTTAGCACTGTACAGACCAAGGTAAGATCACCCGGAAACAGCATTGTAAGACACTTCCCCACCAAAGTGACTGGTTAAACCTGTCCCGGTACATTATGTACAATAGATTGAAGCAAATAAACGGGACAGCTCACATTTGTACATCAATTAAGCTTGTAGAGTAAGATTTCATTACGACTTTTAACATGAATTTTATTATTCATACGAGTCACATTCCGGACGGGGACAGGGAACCAACGTGTAGACTATGTCATCTTAATACTGTAGTCATAATTGTTGTTTTAAATAATTGTTAATTAATAAACACATCAATGGTGTATAAGCTTTTCTCTCACTAACATCAACCAACTGAGGGTAGGCAGAATTATGTTTCAAAGATTGTCCAATATCAGAGGATAGTGAAATGGACAAGTGCTGGTGACACTTTACCCTCTACGGAATGCGATATATAAATGTATACACTATGGAAAGATGATTTTGCAAAATACGTTGAATTTGAACTGGGTACACGACGGGAAAGGGGCTTTTGTAATTTATATTTGAAAAAAAGATATGTTTATCTTAAAACACAGCGATAAGATAGGTATATATGTGTACTCTTTGGAACACGATGGTTTCTCGTCAGCAGACATTCACAAACAACGGCGATATATAATATACTCATAAGGTCAGCGTCGTATAGATAGCACCAGGGAAGGGCTTTAAAGCTGAGGGTGTTGGCAGATGAAGTAGAGTATGGACTCCAACATTCCGCCCTGGACTGTAAGGTTTTATGGCTGAATCCCTACGATTATGTTACATTGGAAAACATATGTGTAAACATTGAGTAATAAAATAGTGTTTTCACCAGGGACATCAACAGATACCCTGGACGACGCGGACAAGAAAACCAATACCCGACATAAAAATCTGCAGGATATAGTATCGTAAGTTTTTAAGGGCCGTGTAACCGAATACAATTCCAGAAAAGTGGTCTACTCGGCTGACCTGCGGGTTAAATTTGATATTCCGACATTCTTTAGACATTGCTCACACTACCGAGAACGTCACCGAGGGAAAACAAAAATCCAGTTATTTATAAAAGAAAAGGGAGAAAAAAATATCGTCTAGAAACCTATAGCCTTTTGTAATAAACGTCTGTTTAAAGTTAACTACAGAAACACACGGACAAGGTAAGATGTACAGATGTATGTGATAAGGTACCGTAGATCAGGTTATCTATGTCAAATAATGGAGGAATTCCGGCGCTTATGCATACAGCCATTATAATGTGTATTACTGATTCGAGATATTATGTTATAGAAGGAAAAGTCCCAGTTGATATCTTATGGAACATGGACTTTTCTTTCCTTTTCCATATAAATCAATATCAATCTTCAAAACGCCGTTAATCTTAAATTCGAATGTTGACGATAATTGTACTATATAATATAAACTTTATTTATTTTATAACAATTACGAAACAAGTTATTTCAACTTATAAATCACTCTTGTTGGCCCGGATTGAAGCGCGCTTAGGGTCTTAATGTAGGAGGAAACCGGAGTACACGGGGAAAACCCACGTGGTCGGGCAGGTGACCCTATACCTTTTCACGTCCAATCGGGAATCGAACCCCGGTCGCCTTGGTGAAAGGCGAGTGCGCTATCCACTGCACCACCGACCATCCAATATATATATATATAATTGTACTAGAACCATCTGACACTCCAAGAAGACCTGCTGCTCGAGATTAAAGAATGGGGTATGGCGTTCAATGCCAGTAAGTGCTATACATAAAGTCTTAGACAGAAGTAATTACTGGTTAAATAACACCGTGTCAAAGAAATTGTCATCAGCCTCTTACCCAGACCTCCAAATAGCATCAGACCTTGCGCAGCCATTGACACTATCATATTACATGTACGTAATAAGACAAGCTCCACCCGGAACCAGGCCGTAGATATATCCGTATATCCGAAACTTAATCAGCAATATAAAAAGTAGGCTTATTACATATGAATTTTAGCGCTACGCAGTATTCATAATTGGACTGTATTTTATAAAATATTGTAAAACGCGCAAACTTAACCTTGCAGTTGGAGCCTTGCCGAATGATTGCGAGCTGCTTGGAAACATAGACGGATATTCCTGTAAGTATCAGACTTCATATGTGTAGCTACCGGCTTGAGTTGTTATCAAACTTTTACGGTACTAGAACATTTTTCTAGTTCACTGGTCCGGACAGTTGGCACACGCTGTACTACAGCAACGTTGTGAGATAAAGTTTGGCTAGTGAAAGGTGTATTTAATTACTTATATTTAAAAACAAATGTCTGGCAAGGGCAACACCCAATCATCTTACATGACACAGAAAGAAGAATGTCCTTCCGAAAATAAGATTTTCTAGTGTACACAACAGGTCAAAGCCTCGTTCTGGAAAACACAAATCGAACCCCTGTTTTGCATTTATCTGCACATGAACCACCAGTACCGTATATTAGATTCTATAATTTGTATTAACAGAGAACTCTGGCATATGGTTATTAGACCTTTATGATAAGGAGTGGTGCTCAATGAGTAGTCAAACTATCTTTACATATACAGACGTGTTCTTGGTTGATAGATTTATAATGGAACACATCCATCCAAAACCATTATGTTCTTTAACTTCTATTGTATTATAATGTATTAAGAAATATATAATATGCACGTATAGCAAGCAATGATGAAATGATAAATTTATCATATGAAGCCATTTCGTCTTTAAGTGAGCAAGATATGTGCTGGAGGGACAAGCCTGGGCCGAAGTGTCCTCGTCGACATGTATGATACCAATGACCTCGGTCTGAGCACGTGCGGGTGTAAGGTTTTGGTACATTCACCATCTGGAACTACGTCTTTATCAATTTCGAATTTTAAAGACCTGGGACCAAACTCTGGTTGTGAATCATATGTAGAAGTTCAGCGAGCTAACGGAGAAAAGATTACTGGGCAGTGTCACTATGTAGCGGAGAGCATGACGGTAGAGGACGGTGACGTCATCACGATGACGCTGTTCCGACAGCCACAAAGTGACTCCAGATATTGCGTATCACTAACACTGGGTAAGCAGGCTGTTGGATGTACTATATACAGTGTATTTTGTTATCATCACTTTTATTTGCCTTCCTTTAGAGAAACGTTAGTTTTTAATTTAGTGTATTCTAAGAAACTTACAACATTATGTGCTATTCCCTATTATTATAATGTAGCATTTTATACCAAGCTATGATTGCGCTGTTTAACATGTCGTTTTGGTATCGATCTTTTTCAGAAAACATTTTGTCGACTGCCAATGTAACGTGTTCTAATGATATACAAACTACCTCTACACTCACCACGACAGCATCAACCTCCACAACAACGTCAACACCAGTTACAGCGTCTTCTACTCCAATACCAACTACAACGCAAAATAACACATCAAAAACAACCTACCTACAGCCTACAACAAATCAGCCTTCATCTCAACAACCAACAACATCGCAACTTACCACACCGCAACCCAATACAAAACAACCAACGACAACTCTAACCACTACAAAACAACCAACAACAACTCTAACCACTACAACTACACTCCAAACCACAGCAAAAGAACCAACTCAGTCTTCGACATCCCAAGATATCATAATGGCGTCTTCTAGTAGCACTAAGCTAATCTCACCGCCGGTAACCACTTCCGGTACAACAATTCGCGGGGACGCCACGAACAAGATGAACACAAGCCAGGGCAACCGTGAGTTATATACCGAATCGTTCCTACGTAAAGTAGCTGTTGCATTTGTTTACTATTATCATTGTTATTGTTTGTTTTGTTTTTTTCTTACTTGATAAATCAACCACAGGGCACTGTAACACGAGTCTACCCTCACCATAGTATATATAGAGGGGACGGATCCACCATAGTATATATAGGGAGGACGGATCCACCATAGTATATATAGGGGGGACGGATCCACCATAGTATATATAGGGAGGACGGATCCACCATAGTATATATAGGGGGGACGGATCCACCATAGTATATATAGGGGGGACGGATCCACCATAGTATATATAGGGGGGACGGATCCACCATAGTATATATAGGGGGGACGGATCCACCATAGTATATATAGGGGGGACGGATCCACCATAGTATATATAGGGGGGACGGATCCACCATAGTATATATAGGGGGGACGGATCCACCATAGTATATATAGGGGGGACGGATCCACCATAGTATATATAGGGGGGACGGATCCACCATAGTATATATAGGGGGGACGGATCCACCATAGTATATATAGGGGGGACGGATCCACCATAGTATATATAGGGGGGACGGATCCACCATAGTATATATAGGGGGGACGGATCCACCATAGTATATATAGGGGGGACGGATCCACCATAGTATATATAGGGGGGACGGATCCACCATAGTATATATAGGGGGGACGGATCCACCATAGTATATATAGGGGGGACGGATCCACCATAGTATATATAGGGGGGACGGATCCACCATAGTATATATAGGGGGGACGGATCCACCATAGTATATATAGGGGGGACGGATCCACCATAGTATATATAGGGGGGACGGATCCACCATAGTATATATAGGGGGGACGGATCCACCATAGTATATATAGGGGGGACGGATCCACCATAGTATATATAGGGGGGACGGATCCACCATAGTATATATAGGGGGGACGGATCCACCATAGTATATATAGGGGGGACGGATCCACCATAGTATATATAGGGGGGACGGATCCACCATAGTATATATAGGGGGGACGGATCCACCATAGTATATATAGGGGGGACGGATCCACCATAGTATATATAGGGGGGACGGATCCACCATAGTATATATAGGGGGGACGGATCCACCATAGTATATATAGGGGGGACGGATCCACCATAGTATATATAGGGGGGACGGATCCACCATAGTATATATAGGGGGGACGGATCCACCATAGTATATATAGGGGGGACGGATCCACCATAGTATATATAGGGGGGACGGATCCACCATAGTATATATAGGGGGGACGGATCCACCATAGTATATATAGGGGGGACGGATCCACCATAGTATATATAGGGGGGACGGATCCACCATAGTATATATAGGGGGGACGGATCCACCATAGTATATATAGGGGGGACGGATCCACCATAGTATATATAGGGGGGACGGATCCACCATAGTATATATAGGGGGGACGGATCCACCATAGTATATATAGGGGGGACGGATCCACCATAGTATATATAGGGGGGACGGATCCACCATAGTATATATAGGGGGGACGGATCCACCATAGTATATATAGGGGGGACGGATCCACCATAGTATATATAGGGGGGACGGATCCACCATAGTATATATAGGGGGGACGGATCCACCATAGTATATATAGGGAGGACGGATCCACCATAGTATATATAGGGGGGACGGATCCACCATAGTATATATAGGGGGGACGGATCCACCATAGTATATATAGGGAGAACGGATCCACCATAGTATATATAGGGGGGAGGATCCACCATAGTATATATAGGGAGAACGGATCCACCATAGTATATAAAGGGGGGACGGTTCCACTATAGTATATATAGGGAGGACGGATACACCATAGTATATATAGGGTGGACGGATCCACCATAGTATATATAGGGAGGACGGATCCACCATAGTATATATAGGGAGGAGGATCCACCATAGTATATATAGGGGGGACGGATCCACTATAGTATATATATAGGGAGGACGGATTCACCATAGTATATATAGGGGGGACGGATCCACCATATATAGGGGGGACGGATCCACCATAGTATATATAGGGGGACGGATCCACCATAGTATATATAGGGAGGACGGATTCACCATAGTATATATAGGGAGGACAAATCCACCATAGTATGTATAGGGGGGACGGATCTACCATAGTATATATAGGGGGGACGGATCCACCATAGTATATATAGGGAGGACGGTCCCACCATAGTATATATAGGGGGGACGGATCCACCATAGTATATATAGGGGGAAGGATCCACCAAAGTATATATAGGGAGGACGGATCCACCCTAGTATATATAGGGAGGACGGATCCACCGTAGTATATATAGGGGGGAGGAACCACCATAGTATATATAGGGAGGACGGATCCACCCTAGTATATATAGGGAGGACGGATCCACCATAGTATAAATAGGGGGTAGGATCCACCATAGTATATATAGGGATGATGGATCCACCATAGTATATATAGGGAGGCGGATCCACCATAGTATATATAGGGAGCACGGTCCCACCATAGTATATATAGGGGGGACGGTTCCACCATAGTATATATAGGGGGAGGATCCACCATAGTATATATAGAGGGGACGGATCCACAATAGTATATATAGGGAGGACGGTCCCACCATAGTATATATAGGGGGGACGGACCCACCATAGTATATATAGGGAGGAGGATCCACCATAGTATATATAGGGGGACCGGTCCACCATAGTATATATAGGGAGGAAGGATCCACCATAGTATATATAGGGAGGACGGCTCCACCATAGAATATATAGGGGGGCGGATCCCCCATAGTATATATTGGGGGGACGGATCCCCCATAGTATATAAAGGGGGGAGGATCCACCATAGTATATAAAGGGAGGACGGATCCACCATAGTATATATCGGGGGACGGAACCACCATAGTATACATAGGGAGGACGGATCCACCATAGTATAAATAGGGGGTAGGATCCACCATAGTATATATAGGGAAGACGGATCCACCATAGTATATATAGGGAAGACGGATCCACCATAGTATATATAGGGGGGCGGATCCACCATAGTATATATAGGGGGGCGGGACCAACAAAGTATATATAGGGAGGAAGGATCCACCATAGTATATATAGGGAAGACGGATCCACCATAGTATATATAGGGAGGCGGATCCACCATAGTATATATAGGGAGCACGGTCCCACCATAGTATATATAGGGGGGACGGACCCACCATAGTATATATAGGGAGGACGGCTCCACCATAGAATATATAGGGGGGCGGATCCCCCATAGTATATATTGGGGGGACGGATCCCCCATAGTATATAAAGGGGGGAGGATCCACCATAGTATATATAGAGGGGACGGATCCACAATAGTATATATAGGGGGGACGGATCCACAATAGTATATATAGGGAGGACAAATCCACCATAGTATATATAGGGGGGACGGATTCACCATAGTATATATAGGGGGGACGGATCCACCATAGTATATATAGGGGGACGGAACCACCATAGTATATATAGGGAGGACGGATCCACCATAGTATATATAGGGGGGACGGATCCACAATAGTATATATAGGGAGGACGGATCCACACATTTAGTTGTGTTTCCATGACTACAAAAAGTTTTAGAATCGTCGACGATATTCTGGTATCGTTTTGATCTTTAGATGATATATTATAAAATGTTGTACCCGGAAATATGATTAACACAAAATGTTCCCTTTTAACTAACGATGTGTAATAGAAACAGCGTAACATTTATGACGGTTGTTTTTCCTAAGTTAGATAATTAAATAAATTTCAATCTTTGTAACAATAGTAATCGTTTCAAAGTAATGTCCCGCCTTCTTGGCTTGCTACAATGGCCGAAAGTCGTGTTGCGTTCATTTGATAAAATAAGTCATAGCTTAAAAAGGCATTGGAACGTTTTCCTAATCGTACCTCAGAGTACAGAGTTTTAAATAGTCATTATCACTTGGTGTTAATGTTAAGTGTAGTTCTATATCTAGAGCATGTCAAACATTCAAAATAAATAAATAAATAAATATCTCTTTTGACATGAGTTCCGATAAATCCTGTCGAATGTGTCTTTTGCAGTAGACATCATCATCCCGACAGTTGTTGGCGGATTTTTTCTCCTTGTCGTGATCCTAGTTATCCGTGTGTTCTGTCGCCGGTGAGTATCCCTAGCTGACAGTACTGTATTCAAGGTTGATCTACAAGATTATTTGATTTTCCATATATTTGTGTACCACATAAAAGTGTGCCGTAGTACACAGATAACGAACACTTCTGAAGTCATCAAATATCTCATGAGAATTTTGAAGCTTGCAATTTATTAATCGGTCATGATAGAAAATGTTACATACACACGTGTTAGATTTTGGCCGTGGTGGCCAAGTGGTTAAGGAGCCTGACATTCTGCTGCCACTAGCCCTCCACCACTGGGTCGCGGGTTCGAGACCTACGTGGGGCAGTCGCCAGGTACTGGCTGTAGGTCGGTGGTTTTTTCTATAGAAACTCCGGATTTCCTACACCGCCAAAACCTGGCACGTCCTTAATGACCATAGCTGTTGATAGGACGTAAAACACAAACAAACCCAACCGTGATTTGAAACACGGTTGTCAGCTACACGTCTGTGCTGAGGTATTTACCTACACTGCAAAATTAAGGAAAAATTGCTTCGTCAGTTTGATGAACCTAAATAAAAATATCTTTATAACATCAACAATTCTTTATACTGCTTTTGTGTAAAAATAATGATGAGCTTCATTGTTTAATGGATATCCATGAAAAACCAATGAAAACACTAATCTTATTTAAAACGTGATCTTCGATGGTAAAGTGTTCAAAATCCATTTTTAAGCGAAACAATTTGTAAGTTTTATACTATTTTCCTTCATTTCAGTGAGAAACAGACCTACAGGGGAATGCAGACTTATTCCAATCCAGATTACAGTCAGTTTACAAGCCTTAAGTCTCACTTTGACCGTTCCGTTCACAACAGAAGCGATGAAGACATGAAGGAAATCGTCCTTCATGACTATTCAGCATTCCCTAGCTCACCTCCACCCTGCGATATGTACCCAGCTGGAACCACACCAGTTCATCCTATCGCATATAAAAACAATACATATGATAACCCTCTCTTTGACGACACCACAGACTCAGAGACTAGTTTATCAGAAGGGAGCGCGTCAGCAGTGGTTGTTGCTTCCGGAAATAGTTCTACAATTGAAGTAGGTGTTTCCAATGCCGGTCTGGAAACTCCCAGTTACGCGGTGGTAAATAAAGCTTCAGGTGGAAATAATATTACTTTTATACAGATATAATTACGACAATCAGAATTGTTGTGAACACGACTGTAGCTGATCCGGCTATATTCGTCATCTTGCCGTTTGAGTACTTTCAGTACATTTGTTTCTTAATTGTGTTGTCCTTGAGAGCTAAGGAAAGAACATTGATTAACAAATTAGTTAGTTATATAGTTATTAACTTTCCTCTAAATAAACGCCAGTTTTTTATGACCGAACAAAATTTCAAGTTAGCTTCACAAATGCTATTAGTCAGTATGCGCATGACCGGAAATACCGCGAGTCAATTGTTAATGGTTAGTGGTTAAGACGTTTTTGGTCATGCGCATACTAACTATTTTTTTCTTTCAAAATGTTTTATTTCAATAATTTGCAACTTTTTTTTATATACTTAGCATCTACATCACTACATCATTCTTCATCTTGTAACAAACATACATTGTTTTACATATCACTACATCATTCTTCATCTTATAACCAGCATACACTGTTCTATACATCATTCTTCATCTTATAACCAGCATACACTGTTCTATACATCATTCTTCATCTTATAACCAGCATACACTGTTCTATACATCATTCTTCATCTTATAACCAGCATACACTGTTCTATACATCATTCTTCATCTTATAACCAGCATACACTGTTCTATACATCATTCTTCATCTTATAACCAGCATACACTGTTCTATACATCATTCTTCATCTTATAACCAGCATACACTGTTCTATACATCATTCTTCATCTTATAACCAGCATACACTGTTCTATACATCATTCTTCATCTTATAACCAGCATACACTGTTCTATACATCATTCTTCATCTTATAACCAGCATACACTGTTCTATACATCATTCTTCATCTTATAACCAGCATACACTGTTCTATACATCATTCTTCATCTTATAACCAGCATACACTGTTCTATACATCATTCTTCATCTTATAACCAGCATACACTGTTCTATACATCATTCTACTTCATTCTTATTACCAGTATACATTGTTTTTTATTATGTAAATTTTCATCAGATTGAAATATCAAAAACTAAAAAGTACAATGACTATATGTTATTCTTGCGTTCCATGTAAACTATATATATATATAATTTCCTTTTCATTCCAATTATCACACAGGCACATCCATTCACTCATTATTTCCATTATTTAGAAAAGGTAAATTTAAAAAGAGACTGTACATAATATAAAAGCATAACCTATCCAAACAATTCGTTTTGTACTTCATTACAGTAGCAACATAATTGTATTTGTATTAATTATAGTTGTGATTTCAATGAATGAATTAAAGCAATGAATGTATAATGTTGTCTGTTTGAACTTATTATATTATCCGCTGTATTTTTCAATTGGTTTCTTATTCTATTACATTTGTAAATAATGATAGTGGAATTTAATCTTCATTTTCAAATATCTGTAGATTTCTTGCCTTCCAAATTAGCCATTTAGACTGAAATATGATTAGATTACATAGTTTATTTATATTATCATTATATTCTGAGACACCAAAGATTCTTTCCTTTTCTGTTAAACTTATATGTACATTGCTTGTTGCTAGACATTCATTTAGTTATTGTTCTATCCTGAACCAAATTGTTTCACTAAACATGCACCCACTAAAAAGATGTTGTTGGGGTTTCAGGTACTTCTTTACCAAAGTTACATAGGCCATTTGATATCTGCATTCATTTCTGTGTAGCCTTCTCCACTGAAAATCCTTGATTTTCCTATCAATGATAGTGTTTTTTTATAGAGAGCCAGACGGCATTCCAGTCCAATGCAAAAAGATCATTCCATTTCTGAAGGGATTTTATCTCTTTACTATTTTGATACAATATATATTTAATTGTTTTGTTTAAACACTTGTTCATGGCTAAAATGCTGTTTTTATAAGTGTAAACTAAGTCATCTGAAACTTTTAAAGGCACTAATATTGTTTTCATTATTATTTTGTAGTATGTTTTTCCACTCGGACGGACGGGGCCCTCTGATTTTTGAGAATTCCAACATCCAGTTATATTTACTTTTTAACTTTTTCGGTAATTGTTCTGATGAAATAACGTTATTTTGTCCAACATTTCAGATATGTTTTATCTTTGTTATTCCACTCCTTGCTCAATTTTTGAATAAAAAGTGGACTATTTTTTAATAATAAATTATTATTCCCAAATAAATTTTGGTTAAGGACATCTTCTGCACTGCTTACTGTTACTTTTTAGCAGTTTTTGCCAATGCCTAATTCCCTCTCGATAAATTGCCAGATTTTTTTTCAACTCGAAATTATGAGTGTTGCTGCATCTACATAAGAAATAATTTGTATTGTAAGCTCTGTCATAGCTTTGCAGAAAATGTTTACCTAGTATGTTCCACGTCTGTATTTCACTATGAATTACTCTATATATTAGTTTGATTCTATTCATTGTAACAATTATCTCTATATCAGTCATATTTAACCCTCCCTGTCCCTTTTCTAAATAAGTAGTTTATTTTGCCACTTTATTTATTTTACTACCCCAAAGAAATTCATGTATTAATTTGTTTATTTTTTTATCTTCAGGTATGATGTTTTGTGCTAATTCATAAGTTAACCGAGAGCATAGTAGGGATTTGATTGTTGGAGTTTTCCCTTCTTACATTGTATGTCAAATTTCTCACTTTCCATGAAATGATTATGTTTTCATATTTTTAAAATTTTACTCTACCACAGCCTTGTTTTATCTATACTATATCCATGAAATATTCCTAATACCTTGATATTGTCTCTGACCCATGATATATCTGTATAGTTTGGGGGTCTTTGCTTCCAGCTGCCTATGTACAGGCCTTTTGTTTTCTTTCTATTTACCCGTGCACCTGATGCTATCTCATATTTTTCTAAAATCTTGAATAAAAACGACAGTGAATTTTCTTTACCTAGAAACAGTTGTGAATCATCTGCAAACATGCTTATTTTTGTTTAAATGTATATATTATTTACTTCCGGAAGGACAACACCTATTATATTTTTATCTTTCCTTATGGAGCAGGCAAGTGCCTCTGCCTGAATTATATATAAAATTGGTGCCAAAGGGCATCCTTGTTTTACAGAACGTGATAGGTTAAAGAAATTGGACATATGGCCATTTGTTAGATTACAGCTTTTGGAATATTTGTAGGTCATATTAATGTACTCTATCATTGTTTTTCCAAAATTAAATTTCCTTAAACTGTTCTCTAACCAGCTCCATTCTACTCTAACAAACGCTTTCTGTTGATCAAGTTAAATTATTATCCCTCCCTTCTTTTCTATATCAGTATATTCAATAATATCGGACAGCAATCGTATAGATTCCTAACATACTAACTAATTAGTGGCGGCAGTACCTTGAGGTAATTCAAACAATATTGATAGCATGCTAATATTATGCACTATCAATAAGAGAAAAATAAAATATTTGCGATATATTTGTTCTTTCTTGGAATCGAACGTTAAAAATATAAAACATATATATATACCGATAATGCAGCTTTCCGTGTATGGGATTTAGTATATGTACGAGTCCTCAATGAGTGTAATGAGTTCGCGTGAGTGTTTCTCAACAATAGAAATCTTATTTATGAGTATATACCGTATCTAATGAGTAAACTGAGATTATAGTGTTACTAACGCTAGGCGGGGTGACGCAGAGTCTAATTTCAGCAGGAGATCAGTCGTATGACGTAAGAGAAGTGATCGCCTGTGATGAAACATGATGATGTGTTATTAACCGGGGCCACGCCCAACAGCACGAGGCCAAAACGTGATGACCAACTTTTGTAACGGGCATCGGGTTTAAATCCTGGGTAAATCTATACAATAATCTACGATGGCCGAGATCAGACTGTCAAAACAGTGTAATTAGTAGTACGTTTTTGTCATTGAAATGTGTACGTACCGATTTTGTGTACATTTTTTTTACTAGGAGTCGTAGGTTTAATTGCCACATAAAATGTAGGTACATATTTCATCGACAAAAACATATATTACTAGTAACACTGTTTTGACAGTCCGATATCGGCCATCGTAATCAGAGAACTATAAAAATATATTTAAAAAGAAAAACTTCCAGGTAAAAATAAATATGAAAACAAATTCTGTTCAATTTTTACTATAATATCCTGTAATTCTTATTTGAACGTCGTGTGCTGTAATGTGGTATATGTTCAATATAAATGTAAAGTAGTGTAATGTTAATGTTTTGTTTTTTAATAAACTTTAATGCATTGTAATGTATTTTATTTGAATGTAGTGTATTGTAATGCGGTGATATATTTAATATATGTGTACCTCGCCATTGTGCTATAAATGTTAAGTAGTGTATTATTTGTGATTGATATATTCTGATCGCAGAACGTATCCAGAAAATTAGGTTCTGAAAGTTCGTTAACAAATTAAGGGCAGTGATATTGTCACATTGTCTAAAGTAAATAATAGTTATTACAGGGGAGAGGTCACTAACTTTGCTCAGTAGGTAAATAACAATTAAGATATGAGCATGATGACAAAGACGAGTCTGTTTATATTATTTAATTAGCTCTTCAATAGTGTTTTACCTTTCTGTTGATACTCGATATAATGCGATACAGCCAAATTATTCTGTGAGAAAATAAGTCAGGCGTTCTTCTACTTAAAACACAGCGTCCACTTGCAATAGTAATAGATATACCTATAGTGAACTCTGGGTATATGTATCAGACAATTTAGCTTGGTCAGTTATTGTGATGAAATGGACATCTGTTAAGATGAACGAAAGTAAAGCAACACAATCCTCAATCTGCCCTGAAGTCAGCACCTGTATAAGGATCACTTTACAAACAATAGATTGTTATTCACTAGAACGTATCAATTATTTTTTCCTTAAAGTATGGATCATTGAGTTTTACCTTTAAGTATGGATCATTGTGTTTTACCTTAAAGTATGGATCATTGTGTTTTACCTTTAAGTATGGATCATAGTGTTTTAAGATAAAGTATGGATCATTGTGTTTTACTTAAAGTATGGATCATTGAGTTTTACCTTTAAGTATGGATCATTGTGTTTTACCCTAAAGTATGGATGATTGTGTTTTAAGATAAAGTATGGATCATTGTGTTTTACCTTTAAGTATGGATCATTGTGTTTTACCTTTTAGTATGGATCATTGTGTTTTAAGATAAAGTATGGATCATTGTGTTTTAAGATAAAGTATGGATCATCATTGTGTTTTACCTTAAAGTATAGATCATTGTGTTTTACCTTAAAGTATGGATCATTGTGTTTTACCTTAAAGTATGGATCATTGTGTTTTAAGATAAAGTATGGATCATTGTGTTTTACCTTAAAGTATAGATCATTGTGTTTTACCTTGAAGTATGGATCATTGTGTTTTAAGATAGAAATATATTTAGTTATCAGAGAGAAGCATCCACTGCTTTCAGTGAGAGAGGTATATCGTGGTGAGTGAGATATCTAAATTATTCAATGAGAGACGTCTATCGTGGTCAGTGAGATATCTAAATTATTCAGTGAGAGACGTCTATCGTGGTCAGTGAGACATCTAAATTATTCAGTCAGAGACGTCTATTGTGGTCAATGAGACATNTGTGGTCAATGAGCCATCTAAATATTTCAGTCAGAGGCGTCTATCGTGGTCAGTGAGACATCTAAATTTTTCAGTCAGAGACGTCTATCGTGGTCAGTGAGACATCTAACTTATTCAGTCAGAGGCGTCTATCGTGGTCAGTGAGACATCTAAATTTTTCAGTCAGAGACGTCTATCGTGGTCAGTGAGACATCTAACTTTTTCAGTCAGAGACGTCTATCGTGGTCAGTGAGACATCTAACTTATTCAGTCAGAGGCGTCTATCGTGGTCAGTGAGACATCTAACGTTTTCAGTCAGAGGCGTCTATCGTGGTCAGTGAGACATCTAAACTTTTCAGTCAGAGATACCATTGGTTTCAGTTTGTTTCCTTTAAGGTAAGAGGATTGTGTTGCCATTTCTTAGTAGAATTTCTTCACATTTTGTAGTTATATTGCTTTGAATGCCACCAAACAAATATAGGTAGTCAGAATTTGAAGGATTTAAAATTGAAATGTATGTAAAAAGGAGTGAATTTTGAAAATAAAACGAAACACATTATTTTTGCAAAATAATGTCAATAAAAATAATATTGAAAATAATATTGACATAGATTAGTATTGCATTAATGTATATCAATTTTATAAATGCTGAAATTGTGTAAAATTAATTATCTATAAACGATTAAACCTTGACGTATCAGAGAGGGGATATCATTCTCTTATTGTACCGTAGGAAAAAAGACCGGAGTTTCAAGGGAGCTAACTCGAGCGACAACTTTTGTAGATAACCTCTAAATCCCACAGCGTATTGCCAGCTGCATGGGATAATACTAACAACATTGTATATATGCGAAGTCTCCTTCATTTATGAAAGACGATACATATGTCCCTCAAAAAACTATATATGAATGCATGTCAAGCATTTTAACCGGCGACCATAGCGCCCTTGTTATCACTATGTACCAGTATCTAAAAGTCTTACTCCTGTTCTAGAAAGGTATGCAGTTATAATTTCTGAGATAATCCAAAAGTATCAATTTGTATTTATAATGTGAGTAGATCGTATATGAATGCATGTCAAGCGTTTTAACCACCGACCATAGCGCCCTTGTTATCACCATGTATATGTTTCTTCTCCCTTTTCTAGAACGGTATAAAATTATTCATTCTGAGATAATCCAAAACCATTAATTTGTATTTGGATTGTGAGTAGACTGTAGACTGGCCCCACACCTCTTGGTTATGTCTGTAGACTAGAGTTATACTAGAGACTGTCTGGTATGTGCGTAGATGACAATACCCACGGGAAGAATAGTTATCAAATTCAAGTGTTTTTTTTATACCTTCGAATTTTGAGATACATATTCGTTCACAGTACATATTAAATATGTTAATTTTCTTTTCTACCACTTTAAGATGTATTTATGACGATTTATTGCGATACGTAAAGAACGCAGGCTTTAGGCCTCTATGTCCATATCAAAATACAATATTATATGTTTAAATTTCATTTTACCTTCGGTACAGCTTGTCAGACACAGAAGTATTTAATCAATTACTCGACAGATCGTCTTCCTGCTGTTTATTACATGTAGCTATCAAATAAAGGTTTATTTATGCTATTGTAAAAAAAATACACTCCAAATGTTCATTCAGGCGAAGGGCAACATCTTTGACCGCCTTTGATCGGTATGATAAAACGGTTAAAGTATGGGGTTGATGGATGTTAGCAAGTTTCTGGTGTCCCTTGACCATGCCTATTTCCCTCGGCTTCGCCTCGGGAAATAGACCTGGTCTCGGGACACCAGAAACTTGCTATATCCCTCAACCCTATACTTTAACTGTATAATAACACATGCATGTAAATCACATCCACGGTGTCTGACAGCTGTATGGTAATATCTCCACATTTATAGTAACGTATGTATATGTGTAGTTATAATACCGGGGTCAATATGTGGTATCAACATAGTCCGACCGTGTTACAAAGACAACTAAACACACAGTACATTATACAGACACTAACCACGACTTAATACACACAGTATATTATACAGACACTAACCACGACTTAATACACACAGTATATTATACAGACACTGGCCATGACTTAAAACACAAAGTACATTATACAGACACTTACCACGACTTAATACACACAGTATATTATACAGACACTGACCACGACTTAATACACACAGTACATTATACAGACACTAACCACGACTTAATACACACAGTACATTATACAGACACTGACCACGATGCAAAACACACAGTATATTATACAGACACTGGCCATGACTTAAAACACAAAGTACATTATACAGACACTTACCACGACTTAATACACACAGTATATCACACAGACACTGACTACGACTTAAAACACACAGTATATTATACAGACACTGGCCATGACTTAAAACACAAAGTACATTATACAGACACTTACCACGACTTAATACACACAGTATATCATACAGACACTGACTACGACTTAAAACACACAGTATATTATACAGACACTAACCACGACTTAAAACACACAGTATATTATACAGACACTGACCACGATGCAAAACACACAGTATATTATACAGACACTAACCACGACTTAAAACACACAGTACATCATACAGACACTAACCATGACTTATAACACACTGTACATCATACAGACACTGGTCATGACTTATAACACACAGTACATCATACAGACACAGGCCATGACTTATAACACACTGTACATTATACAGACACTGACCATGACTTATAACACAGAGTACATCATACAGACACTAACCATGACTTATAACACACAGTACATTATACAGACACTAACCACGACTTAAAACACACAGTATATTATACAGACACTGGCCATGACTTAAAACACAAAGTACATTATACAGACACTTACCACGACTTAATACACACAGTATATCATACAGACACTGACTACGACTTAAAACACACAGTATATTATACAGACACTAACCACGACTTAAAACACACAGTATATTATACAGACACTGACCACGATGCAAAACACACAGTATATTATACAGACACTAACCACGACTTAAAACACACAGTATATTATACAGACACTGACCACGATGCAAAACACACAGTATATTATACAGACACTAACCACGACTTAAAACACACAGTATATTATACAGACACTGACCACGACTTAAAACACACAGTATATTATACAGACACTAACCACGACTTAATACACACAGTATATTATACAGACACTAACCACGACTTCAAACACACAGTATATTATACAGACACTGACCACGATGCAAAACACACAGTATATTATACCGACACTGACCACGATGCAAAACATACAGTATATTATACAGACACTGACCATGACTTATAACACACAGTACATCATACAGACACTAACCATGACTTATAACACACTGTACATCATACAGACACTGGCCATGACTTATAACACACAGTACATCATACAGACACTGGCCATGACTTATAACACACTGTACATTATACAGACACTGACCATGACTTATAACACAGAGTACATCATACAGACACTGACCATGACTTATAACACACAGTACATTATACAGACACTAACCATGACTTATAACACACAGTACATCATACAGACACTAACCATGACTTATAACACAGAGTACATTATACAGACACTGGCCATGACTTATAACACACAGTACATTATTTACTTGTGTGTACCTCACGCTTCAGAAAGATGAATACATGAAATACATATATTTTTGTATTCATATTAGTCTACGTCTTTCCTGTTGAATAGTGCAACTTACTACCATTCATAATATTGTTTGAATTGTATGAATTAATCTTGTGAGATGTATTCCTACAACTGAAATCATTGCATGGTTGCGCTGTTTCTTCAAGTTAATTATGATACTGTATGTTGTGTATTTCACACCACTGTATGACTATATTGTATGACTTCGTGCAACGCGTTCTACTCAATGTATGATTGTATTGTAAGACTTATGTAACAGTAATACTGTCTATAATAATGCTGTATAATTTATAGTGTTATGCTTGTAATACTGTTTATTACAATGGTGTTTGATTGCTTAGTACGAAAAGAGTACCCCCGTCTATACTATTATATGATAATGTAGTTTGAGGAGTGTAAATATGTCTATTATATCAATGTGTGATGTAATGTATGATTAGTGTTATACTGTCTATCATCATAATTATCACAGTATAATGACTGTAATAGTACCTATTATATCATTGTGTTGTGTTTCTAGTACTTTATGGTATGATGCGTGTACTATTATTAT
Source organism: Mizuhopecten yessoensis (assembly GCF_002113885.1). Lineage (NCBI taxonomy): Eukaryota > Metazoa > Mollusca > Bivalvia > Pectinida > Pectinidae > Mizuhopecten > Mizuhopecten yessoensis. The sequence continues at coordinate 240,125 of NW_018404202.1, forward strand.
TCTCTTATGTGTGTGTCTGTCCATGTGCATGTGTGAGTCACTATGTCAGGGTGTGACCATGATTATGAATGTATTTTCTTCTCTTTTCAATAGTGTTTTGTTCGTTATTTCTGTAACTCTTCATTTCTGGAGGAAATAAAGGAAATAATAATAATAATATTACAGACACTAACCTCGACTTTTTTTTATAAAAGAACCTGCTATGATATTTGTAGACATACAGTCTATAACCATTACAGCCTGTATCGACTGAGCCACACACATTGGCCATTTAACAAACACTGATCTTAAACTGAACATTATACATATATTTTAGTGCAAAATGATAAGGTTTTGAAAAACTCCTTAACTTAGCTTACAAGTAATATATTCCATCTAAGACTTTGGGCCATTTTCTGTACGACCCGTTTAAGGTAATCTGATTCTGACGGATACCTAGAGACGTTCAACAGAATATCGACGGTGTAGGCTATACAATGCCGTGTTTAACGTGAACACGGAAGTTTAAATGTCGGTACATCATAACAAAGAGCAAGAGTGTGCATTCCAAATATAAAAATAGCAAAAGAGGTTTATTCTGGGTGTGCTAATATTTACATAACAATGGCGACAAAATCTGGGGTTGTGTCTACCTGTAACACAAGTTAAAATTGAAGCGAATAAGACCGGGAAATAAACAAAGAAAGTCCAGAAAATGTCCTAGAAATGCTATGAACTTGGCCGCTACGTATACTCCTGACCCATACATAACACAACCATGGCCCTGTGTTATTGACCTGTACCCAGCCAGAATCCACATCCTGACGTACAGTGGCCTGGGCGGTCCGGTTCGGAATGCTACATGATTTCAAAGTATTTGTCTAACCTGGTAAACATATATTGATGTCAGTTATAGCTCAACTAGCTATCACCAAGAAGTAAAAGGCCAATTGTCATTTAAATTATTCATGTAATGTTTGTAATTGCGAAAGAAACGAGTTTTCTTTCTGGCAAAGACATGCGCGTAGCAATACCAGATACATGGGTGGACCTTCGGTGAAGCGTGACGACTGATTAATCAATGAGTGTCAATATTAGCGGACATAACGGAACTCGTGTACGAATTTTGAACTGTTTAAAGGAGGGCCAACACGACATGACTGTACGATAACACGCCCTGAAATGAATGTTAGATTTAAACGAAGAAGAGAACGCTCTTACAGTTTGGATATTAATGTACTCGGGACCGTTCAGGACCTTCCTCTGGAGTAATTTCACAATATGGCTGTCCAAGGGATAATTTCTGTTTGGACATATTCTTTACTTTTCTGTGTTTTACACCTGTATATTAAAGGTAAGACTGGTTAGGGTCTCACATGTAAAACAAACAGAAGTGTAGTCAGATTGTTTTATTCCGGCAGGTAGAACCTATTTAAACTGGAATGCTTTCCTGTTTGTTTGTAATTATTTCAAAAAGCTTTTCAACTAATGACAGAATAACATCAATAAGATCGTTTGTAAGCACCATGTTTCTCTATAAACGTGAAAGTGTCGTAAGGTTTTACTATGGGGTAAATACGGAATACTGAGGATATATAGACAAACAGTGACGGTCTAGTGTTGGGTTACACACGGTTGTACCTGAGAGAGTACTAGTATAGATAGGTATTTCTAGCAGACGTTCTGGTGGATGAGGGATCTTACAACTAAGTATTATATAGAAACTTTTGCTGATTTTTCGTCTAAACACCTGTCGTCCTCTCACGAAATACACATTCACGCACTCGTGTGTTGGATGTGTAAACTTTCAGGTCGTATACAGACCCATATGTTGTAATCTGTATGCATGATTAATTTGCGAGCTACGTGGAAACCTTTACATAAATTGTTCCCTGGTCGATAATAATAATAATAATAATAATTGGAGGTTCTTATAAACCGCTTTATCACAACCTAGTTCGTAGGTCGTCTCAAAGCGGTTCACAAAATACTACTCCTATATACTTAAATAGATGTATAAACCTATTGATATATTTTTTTAAGCAATTTTTGAAACATGTTATACAAAAAAAAAATGTCGTATTAACGAAATATAATCCAGAAATAAGTTTGACGTTACGGTACGTCATTATAACAAACTTGTTTTACGATGCAGTATCTAATACGATATGTCAACATGTAAATATAGGAAAAGGTTCAACTGAATTGTAAAGTGAAACCAAGTCAATAAACCAGCAGGTGATTTGATCTACGAATACAGCATGTAGATCAATTTAGATTTCATAATTTGGTTTGAATCTTAATTAAAACTCGAGTACAAAACATGTTCTGCCAACGCCTTTTGTATATGGGAACACTGATTCTACGTTTGTAAGCATACACTATTCACCAAGAAATGCACAAATAATATGGACAAGACCTGTTGTATGCACAAATGTTAAGTACCGTTATGGGTAGTAAGGCCCACATGGACGAGATACTCGGGCCAATAGACTTGTAACGGGACAAGGTGTCGGCCTCCATACCTGTAATTACAGGGTACTCACACATACACTATAGAATTCGTGTGTTTCTCCGAGTCATGCGTCATGTACCTGATGTATAAAGTCATAAAGGCATGGCCATGAATTATTTAATTGCTGTAAAAGTCTAATAACACTTTATCATTGAGTGACGTTACCCGGATGTTCACATTGTATCTTCCAATGAACGCCCCGTGACCAGATCGGCGTATCACACGCCACATGCACGTGACCTCACGATGTAATATCCGGCACGTGATAGAAAGGGTGTGAGGCCAAATTTAATAATGAACAAATATAATTGATAATAATGTTGAGTCATCTTTGTCACATACATGATTTCGAGAGATACCCATCTACTGATATGTCCCGATTTAATTTTCCGAGTCTTAAAGAACAATTTTAATAACTTTCTTGTTATTTATTAGCAAATGCATGGCCGACTAAGTACGAACAGTGTGTCGTATGAGTTTATCTCGCTGACTTTTGACACGCTTACAAAAACTATTTTTGTCCATTCAGGAAGTGGGGAAATTCATTGAAACATGCGAAAGTTTGTTGTACATGAAGCCACTTTGGGTATTTTCCTGGAGCGTCTTTCCCTTTGTTTACTCAACAAAGCTGTACATTCTACAACTTGAATGCCTCCTTTACATCTCTCACATGCCGTGTGCACCACTGTTTCAGACGAGTTTTCTGTCGACCTGTGTAACATCATTGTGGTTGTGACATGAACACTAAATTTAGCATGTCATGAACTACCCCTATGTCTGACAGATAATTTCACAAGTGTGTAGAATCAGAAAAGTATCTACATTGAACAACTTCGTAATAGTTACAAAAACACAAACTAGTTCGAAAGGTTTGTAATCGAACATGTTGGGGTTTGTTGCTTAAGTGTCAGTCCAGCAATGTCATGCTTTCTAGTTATTTCGTAATCTCAAACATTTTTTTTCTGAAATAGGAGAAATAAACCAGTGTACACGTACGTAGATTTACACAAAAGACGCGGAGGGCCGCTTGACTGACACAGTCACATATTGTATTTATCTTTCTTTAAAGAGTTCATTTTAACAGGCTGTTCCGATCTCCTTGCTTGATTTTTTTATATGAAGTTTCAGAACATTGCAAATATTAAACGTTTCCTTTTGTGTACCTAAGATTGATTGTAGCATAAGGTAAAGTTATCCTAAAGCCATTCCGACCCGTGACGAAAGATTACCCTAATTATCTCTTACGTTTTTATCACCTAATTCCGGTATGATGTTGTAAATATTCCCTTCCCAAATGTCCAATGAAGATCCTTGGTACGTAAGCTTCAAAAGCTAACGATAGAAATGATGCCAATAGCTTAAACTTGCGCAATATTTCTACACGTTATCCGCAATACTTATATTTACGTTTTCTCTGCCTCTTATGGTGTTTTTTTTAACTTATAATTTATAATTTAAATTAAAAATGCCCGCCTTATCGACAGACCACACAATTTCGTTCAATAATTTGAACAGCGTACTGTCGAGTGCTGAGTGGCAAACAAAGTAGTACTTTGAAATTTTTACAAACACTTCAATTTTATTCCACAAATCAGTATCAATACAATTGCTTATGATATGTCTATAGGGGGATTTTAGTTTATCAATAGAAACCTGAGCTGAAAGTTAGTTTTAAATTATTTCGATTTTCCCCCGGAACAAATTTCGCGCATGGATAAATACAGTGAACACCGACCTTGACCATTACGAGGGAATTATTTTTAGAAGTTAATTCGAAAGTTTCTCTTTGCTCTTTTTATGAAGAATCGAGACGTGAATTTATTTGTTGATTGTATGTGAATCTGACTACAATCGGTAAATTCTATAACAGCCTCATTATTTGGCATGTCGTGATCAAAAGCTGGGGAAACCGTGGCTGCGAGACGCCTGAAACTGATATCGTTTGAAGTGATTGATCTTGCGACGGAGCACAGGGGTTCGTTACAAATGCCTGAAATGTTTATGTGTGCCGTGACTCATATCAGTAGGTCTGTAACATATATGTCAGGTAGCTAGGTCTATAGAATATGTGTATTTCAGACATTTGTAACGAACCCCTGTTGATCAGTGCAGTGTAACAGACGATATTTCTGATAAATTGCATGAGTGTTAAAATTGGATATTGGATATTGTTGTTCCGGTCAGTGTTGTATTAATACGCTAAGAATTGTGTCTCGTGCTGCATGGGAATTAAAGTCCCATCAACGACACAGCTTTCAAAGAGGCTATATAGTGACAATGTCATGCAAATGTAAATATAAGGTCTTGAAGTAATGTCCGTTTTATCCATACAACGCGATTGCTGACTTCGTTAAAAGGTTTATTTTTCTCATCAAATGTGTTTAATAATGTAAAGTTTTAATAACGTTTTATCGATCTCCTTTACTCACTGTAGTTTACATAACCTCGTACATTGTACCCTCCTTGTTTGCTGACAGGACTACAAGGCAAAGCCAGGTTTCTGGGCTAAATTATACATCAGCTTTCATTACTTGTACGGTACGGCGTGTATATCGATGCGAGCCTAATGCCTTTCCAATGTGTACTGACCAACAGTTATAACGTTCTATTTAACGAAAAGAAAATCAATTTTTAAAAGTTACATGCAACGTTTTTTGGGGGAAATACAATGTATATGTATTTTTTTCTATTTCCAGGCGTTGTGTGTTCAGAATGTACGGATCTTGCAAGGATACTGGAAGTTCCAGGTACGCATACTATCTGTACCCCCGGGAACATATATTATCTGTACCCTCGGGTACGTCTATATTATCTGTAAAATCTGTACCCCCAGGAACGTATAACATCTGTAACCCCGGGTTCGTATTTATTATCTGTACAATTTGTACACCCAGGGACGTATACAATCTGTGCACCCCATGTACGTATAATATCTGTACCCCTGGGAACCTATTTTATTTGTACCCCCGGGTACGTATTTATTAGCTGTAACCCCGGGAACGTATATATTCTGTACCCCCGGGTACGTATTTATTATCTGTACCCCCGGGAACTTATATCATCTATACCCCGGGGATCAAGTCAAACCAATCGAAATTCCTGAACTATTCTGGTTATCATTCACCCAATTGAAGTCATATAATTTATAGTGACTATAATTATTACCTGAAATAATTCATATAATCTGGGTTATTTTTAGTTGTGTCTCCATGCCAACCTACGGCATCTCACGTGACCGGAAGTGGTGTTGTGTTCGACTTTTATGAGAGCAACAATTTAGTAGTGGACAGCTGTTCCTGCTCGATCACGATTCCGTCGACAACAGACTTTACACTGTCAATGTCTGCATACCAAGGTTTGGGTATCGACATCAATTCGGGGTGTGGGTCTAGGATCGAGGTCAATTCCAGCCGATCAGGGTCACAGGTCATGGAATGTCGAGTGTTTGGATCTATTGCTATGAAGGCTGGGGAAAACGCAGCAGTGACACTGTTCAAAGAACAAAATGGCGATGCTCGGTACTGTATGCTAATGAGTACAGGTCAGTTAGATACCATTTTCGGATACAAATTCTTACATTTTAAATATTATTTTTTTATATTTTGTTGTTGTTGCCAAAATGTTAAAATATTTTTAAAATATGAGTTTTTAGAGGCTGACACATTCGGTCTATCAGATAAGTTGAAGGTAGAGACAGGTTGTATGATGTTTGCGAAACTGGTCAAAAGTATGATGCTCATTTGATCTGTATGTAATTAATTTTAATAAATCATCAGGAATTTAATAAACAATTAAAGTTGTATCAGTGCCATTGATTGTAAACCCAGCTGTAACGTTTGTCACTATAAACAACTAGTTGTTGTTAATAAATAACTTTATAGAAATGTTCTTTTGGATTCAGCTCCATCGTTTATAATGGACATAAACTGTGAGGCCGTGGGATCTCCGCCTACAACAACGACAAAAACAACAACAAACCCAATGACCACAACAACCACAACACCACTACCACCAACAACAACAGAACCAACAACCACAACAACAACAGAACCAACAACAACAAAACCAACAACCACAACACCCACTTCTACATCACTAATCACTACTACAACACCTACTTCTACCACTGTTACAACAACACTTGCTGTTGCGTCACAACCTATTACAACTACAGCAAAAACAGCGACCACAACAACAAAACAAGTAACAAAAACAACAAAACCACCAACAACCACTACAACAAAACCACCAACAACCACTACAACAAAACCACCAACAACAACACAACCGTTGGTAACTACAGTTCAATCTTCATCGCCAACAACATCGCCATTGTTGTCATCCTCGACCGCTATATCTACCACGACTACCACGACTGCTGGGGCCGGTACAAATGAAGGAGGTCAGGGAGAGAACAGCGGCAACGACAATCGTATGTTTATATTCCTCGACGCTACTCTTACTTTGAGCAATCAAATACATTTGTTATGTTTTATATCATAATAGAAAAACATCCCTGTGCTGAATTTCAATCCCAAAGTGCTTGTGGATGATTGAGATTATTTTCTATTTCTTCACCAGTTATGATAATCATCCCTGTGGTTGTCGGGTTCTTCCTCCTCCTCCTGTTACTGGTGGTGGTCACACAGCTGGTCAGGACGTAAGTATACAGTTATCACCTAAATGTCTCAAGTCACTGACTTATGACGTAACCCAGAAATTAATGGATTTACATAATCATATCAACATATTACCATATCATGAGTAGGACTTCAAAAATAGTGCGTGCTGTATTCCTTAATCACCAACCTGTATCTCTCGCTAACCGTAACTACTATCGTTGACTACTCACTAACCGTAACTACTATCGTTGACTACTCGCTAACCGTAACTACTATCGTTGACTACTCACTTACCTCAACTTCCATCATTAATGAATCAACAAGGTAAATACCATCATGAATGAATCACTAAACGTTGCTATCATAATAAATTAATGACTTATCGTAACTACTATAATGAATTAATAACTAACCTTAACTACCATCATGAATTGATAACTAACCTTAACTACCATCATGAATTAATCACTAACTTTAACTACTATCATGAATTAATCACTAACTTTAATTAGCATAATGAATTATTAACTAGCTTTAACTACCATAATTAATTAATAACTAACCTTAACTAACATAATGAATTAATGACTAACCTTAACTACCATCATGAATTAATCACTAACTTTAATTAGCATAATGAATTATTAACTAACTTTAACTACCATAATTAATTAATAACTAACCTTAACTAACATAATGAATTAATGACTAAGCTTAACTACCATAATGAATTAATGACTAACCTTAACTACCATAATGAATTAATAACTAACATTAACTACAATCATGAATTTATCAGTAACCTTAACTACGGTCTTTAATTAATCGCCACCCGTATTTTCCGTCCTCTATAAACCATCACTTCACATAAGCACTATCCTGGTGATTTTTGTATCGTATTTTTGATCAGGAAAAAGAAGCAAACAAAGGACCCGGATATGGAGAAATTTAGATTTGGTCACACATTTCCTAAGCACAGTGTTTTTCTACATTCGACCGGCATGGTGGAAAATACAAAGTACGACAGTAAGGAGGATCTTCACAGGTATAGTGACCGCTACATTAGCGTTACAAACCCTGTGTACAACCACGGCGAGGCCGAACACTTACCGGACCTTACCGACCAGCAGGTCACAGATTTTACACATAACTCTGAGCCAGACAAAATTATTTCTGAAATAACACTAAATGACACTGAAGTAAACAACGAAGCGCCTTTGTATGCCGTTGTTAACAAAACTAACACAAATATTTCTCTTGACCTTTCGAAGATGTCCGACTTCAGCAGTAATAGCAGCAGTGAGGTAAACAGTATTGGGATGCTGGAAGAAAACGAGAGAAATTTGAGACACGAAGAAACTTTTCATTATTAACTTTAGTTTCATTTCAAACATTAAATACTGGGCATGTTTTCGGTCTAATGACGAAGTAAGATTAACACTTAGATCCCCTCTATTCCTCTGTAGCAAAATCGTTGTTTTTGTATGCGATGGGTCGCATGAATTTTTCTGAAATATAAATACTGTATGATAATATAATTTTTGAGTCTTTTTCTTAAATACCATGAACCCTCTACTAATCACGTGTTATTTAGTTAAAAGACAGAACTCGATTGAACTGTTCTGTGATAACAACGTACAACGTACAAACAGAAACATTGTCAGGCTTCAGTATTGTACTTACAGTGTACACACAGAAACATTGTCAGACTTCAGTATTGTACGTACAATGTACACCGTGAAACATTGTCACACTTTAGTAGTGTACGTACAATATAATGTACAAACAGAAACATTGTCAGACTTCAGTATTGTACGTACAACATACAAACAGAAACATTGTCAGACTTCAGTATTATACGTACAACGTACAAACAGAAACATTGTCAGACTTCAGTATTGTACGTACAACATACAAACAGAAACATTGTCAGACTTCAGTATTATAGGTACAATATAATGTACAAACAGAAACATTGTCGGACTTCAGTATTGTACGTACAACATACAAACAGAAACAATGTCAGACTTCAGTATTGTACGTACAGTGTACAAACAGAAACATTGTCAGACTTCAGTGTTGTACGTACAACGTACAAACAGAAACATTGTCAGAATTCAGTATTATACGTACAATGTACAAACAAACATTGTCAGACTTCAGTATTGTACGTACAGTGTACAAACAGAAACATTGTCAGTCTTCAGTATTGTACGTACAATGTACAAACAGAAACACTGTCAGACTTCAGTATGATACGTACAATGTACAAACATAAACATTGTCAGACTTCAGTATTGTACGTACAATATAATGTTCAAACAGAAACATTGTCAGACTTCAGTATTGTACGTACAGTGTACAAACAGAAACATTGTCAGACTTCAGTATTGTATGTAGAACATACAAACAGAAACATTGTCAGACTTCAGTATTGTATGTAGAACATACAAACAGAAACATTGTCAGACTTCAGTATTGTATGTAGAACATACAAACAGAAACATTGTCAGACTTCAGTATTATACGTACAACATAATGTACAAACAGAAACATTGTCAGACTTCATTATTATACGTACAATGTACAAACAGAAACATTGTCAGGCTTCAGTATTGTACGTACAATGTACAAACAGAAACATTGTCTGACTTCAGTATTGTACGTACAACGTACAAACAGAACCCTTGTCAGACTTCAGTATTGTACGTACAATGTACACCGTGAAACATTGTCACACTTTAGTAGTGTACGTACAATATAATGTAAAAACAGAAACATTGTCAGACTTCAGTATTGTACGTACAGTGTACAAACAGAAACATTGTCAGTCTTCAGTATTGTACGTACAATGTACAAACAGAAACACTGTCAGACTTCAGTATGATACGTACAATGTACAAACATAAACATTGTCAGACTTCAGTATTGTACGTACAGTGTACAAACAGAAACATTGTCAGACTTCAGTGTTGTACGTACAACGTACAAACAGAAACATTGTCAGACTTCAGTATTGTATGTAGAACATACAAACAGAAACATTGTCAGACTTCAGTATTGTACGTACAGTGTACAAACAGAAACATTGTCAGACTTCAATATTGTACGTACAATGTACAAACAGAAACATTGTCAGGCTTCAGTATTGTACGTACAATGTACAAACAGAAACATTGTCAGACGTACAACGTACAAACAGATGACGTTTGATAGTTATATGTGTGTTGTTTTTAATGGCTTGATGAGTTTTAATCAAACGATAGTATTTTTACATTGATTGTATAATCTGAATAAAATATATATATACGAAACATATTTAGTTATTGATTTCTGTTTCTCATTTGTATCTATACGACATCTGTTTCTCATTTGTATCTATACGACATCTGTTTCTCATTTGTATCTATACGACATCTGTTTTGACAAATGCTTTTAAACATGGAATATGGAAATCAGCAAACGATATGTTACATTACTTGTATATCTGTCTGTTCCATCTTATTTTGTTAAATGATTCTTATTTGTATTTATATCAATATTTAAGACATTCTTAGTTACCTTAAATAAGTAGGTGTCACTGTTCTATTTGTTAGTAACTTAATAGACACAGTGCTGTCGAAGGAATTAGTTACATTATCAAGTCAATATGTCCCTTGGAAAGACACAAAACATGAACAATTACATATCATACTTTTATCACATAACTGACCCATTTTTAGTCATGTCAGAAATATGGTATTACACACGTGTAATAAAACCTTAAGGTGCTGTGATTGGTCAAAACCATTTAAACATATTCCTACGTCACTACAAAATAGTGAACTTTATTAACTGATTTTTACCGATAAAGTTTAATGTTTTTACTATCAATGAATTTGAAATGTCATTTTTTGTCATAATTATTTCCATTGTATAAAAAAATCTGTTGAATATTTGAAAAAAACCCATATAATCTTGAACGACCTTGCACTCCGCGGAAAGACAATACTTTGATCGGAGTACTTTGTTTTTATCTTTAAAGAGTCAACTGATAACACAAATATATTGTGTTTGAATTACTTTTCAAATTATGAATGTCATGTGATAAGTTGAATGTTACATTCGTGTCCATGTCATATTGAATTGATTAAACCAGTTAGATACTTTGATGTGACACACACCTAAATGCTCGTGTCAAATGGAATTATTGAACTCGGTTAGTACATTCAACATGACATGGATGCGAGTGTCAGATTCTATTTATGTCACACAGAGATAAACATAGCATGATTCTGGGTCACAATATATATACCAGGAAAACATTTACTACTGGTTATTAGCCGGCGATATGTTTAAACAATATAATTTAAATGCAAATATGAAAATATATACTAGTACTACAAAAGACATTTAAAAAATCAGCTCACCCTCATCGATGGTGCAATACGTACCAGCAGAACACCAATACCCCAACACATGTTTTGGTGAAAGCGGATGAAATCAGGCTGAATATGGCTTATACATGTAACGTTACTTAGGACGTGGCAGACAAAGGAATCAGAAGTAGAAGATTTGCTCAAATTTCGACTGCCCGATGTAGGTCTCGAACCTGCGACCCAGTGTTAGAGGGCCAGTGATCATAGGTAGTCAGGCACCTCAGCCACTTACGTCACGGAAGATTCGAGATATTGAATAAATGAACATTTATAAAGCATACGTCATCAAAGTTTCAAACTAATCACTAAATTCATTGTCAAAATCTCATGTACTATTTCAAAAACGATATTCCACGATCAGGTATTTAATAAGAACTTATCTGAACCATAACCGATCACTGAAACGAAGTCTACCATAGACAAATAATGCATAGCCCCTAAACGACACTGGATAAAAAGTTAAATAAACTAAAACAATAATAATTGTAGCGGGTTCAATTTGAGATCGGGATAATCCTGTCTGTAATACTGCAAATCCTTCTGAAGTACAATTATGAACTGGAGTCCACGCCTTTCGTAATAATGGCTTTGTTATTCAAGAGACTGGAGAATTGCTGAAATACAGACTGCCAAATATAGTAAGATTGATGCTAATACCAACTAGCGCTAGGTTTATGCCTATCCAACGAATTCCCCGAAGATTTCCCGTACAAATTACACCAGTTAGGCAGTTTCTGAGTATTCATCGGACTTGATCCCACCTGAAACCTCAACCAAATGTCTTGAAAATAAAAAGTCATGTAAGATTTTTGCAATATCTTTGCCTACATAGCAACTTAGTGGTTTACCTATCTCCCACATGTGTCTTGCTCAGGTACATAGGTTGATCGTACGTTTGTGAAGATTTTATCAATAAAGTACGAAGTTTTACTTGAATCCGGCGACCAAGTTTATTATTGAGTGGACAGCACTAGAAAGTGGTCAAATGGTAGCCGTCCGGTATTGAAAACCGAGCATACGTACGTCCTATAAAACCGACTAGTAACTAAGGTTGAAACCGATACTATCCAATCCAAAACAACCTCGGAGTGGCCAGTTAAATGTATCAACACTTCCTTGGAGTGGTCAGTTATATGTATCAACACTTCCTTGGAGTGGTCAGTTTCATGTACCAACACTTCCTTAGAGTGGTCAGTTACATGGACCACCATTTCCTTGGAGTGGTCAGATACATGTACCAACACTTCTTTGGAGTGGTCAGTTACGTGTACCAACATTACCTTGGTGTGGCCAGTTACATGGACCAACATTACCTTGTTGTAGCCAGTTACATGTACCAACCCTCCCTTGGAGTGGTCAGTTCCATGTATCAACACTTCCTTTGAGTGGTCAGTTACTTGGACCAACACTTCCTTGGAGTCGTCAGTTACATGTATCAAGACTTTCTTGGAGTGGTCAGTTACGTGTACCAACACTTCCTTAGAGTGGTCAGTTACATGGAACAACACTTCCTTGGAGTGATCAGTTACATGTATCAAGACTTTCTTGGAGTGGTCAGTTATATTTATCAACACTTCCTTGGAGTTGTCAGTTACATGTACGAACACTTCCTTGGAGTGTTCAGCTACATCTACCAACATTATCTTGGTGTGGCCAGTTACATGGACCAACATTACCTTGGTGGTGCCAGTTACATGGACCAACATTTCCTTGGAGCGGTCAGTTACATGTATCAAGACTTTCTTGGAGTGGTCAGTTATATGTATCAACACTTCCTTGGAGTGGTCAGTTACATGTATCAACACTTCCTTTGAATGGTCAGTTACATGTATCAACACTTCCTTGGAGTGGTCAGTTACATGTACCAACACTTCCTTGGAGTGGCCAGTTACATGGACCAAGATTTCCTTGGAGTGGTCAGTTACATGTATCAACACTTTCTTGGAGTGGTCAGTTACATGTACCAACACTTCCTTGGAGTGTTCAGTTACATGTACCAACATTACCTTGGAGTGGTCAGTTACATGGAACAACACTTCCTTGGAGTGGCCAGTTACATGTATCAACACTTCCTTTGAATGGTCAGTTACATGTATCAACACTTCCTTGGAGTGGTCAGTTACATGTACCAACATTACCTTGGAGTGGCCAATTACATGTACCAACACTTCCTTCGAGTGGTCAGTTACATGGACCAATACTTCCGAGTGGCCAGTTACCAACATTACGTTGGAGTGGTCATTTACCAACAATTCCTTGAAGTGGTCAGTTGCCAACATTACCACTTGAAGTGGTAAGTTGCCAACATTACCACTTGGAGTGGTCAGTAACCAACATTACCTTGGAGTGGTCAGCAACCAACTTTACCTTGAAGTGGGTAGGGGTTAGGGTTAACATGCAGTTACATGTACCAACACTTCCTTGGAGTGGTCAGTTACATGTATCAACACTTCCTTGGAGTGGCCAGTTACATGTACCAACATTACCTTGGTGTGGCCAGTTACATGGACCAACATTACCTTGGTGTGGCCAGTTACATGGACCAACATTACCTTGGTGGTGCCAGTTACATGTACCAACATTACCTTGGAGTGGCCAATTACATGTACCAACACTTCCTTCGAGTGGTCAGTTACATGTACCAATACTTCCGAGTGGCCAGTTACCAACATTACGTTGGAGTGGTCATTTACCAACAATTCCTTGAAGTGGTCAGTTGCCAACATTACCACTTGGAGTGGTCAGTAACCAACATTACCTTGGAGTGGTCAGCAACCAACTTTACCTTGAAGTGGGTAGGGGTTAGGGTTAGGGTTAACCCTAACCCTAATCCTAACCCTAAGCAAAGATTGTGAACGATCGATAACAACCAAGTAACGCTAGGGTAACGATTGACTAACAATAGCCGAACTCGTGCAACGTTCGGCGAATGTTAGTACAACGTTCCACAAACGTTCTCCAGCGTTCTCCAGCATTTAAAGTTAAACGTTGAAGAACGCTGGTCTCCATGAGAAAATGTTTGCATGTTCAAAACTTTATTTTCGGACCAGCGTTCGTTCACACAACGCTCTTCTGGCGCTATACCAGCGACCACGGACGATTTATCAGCGTTTCCTCAAACGTCATAGAACTCTGACCAGAACGTTATGGTGTGACGACCCCATACCAGATCGAACGTATTGGTACCTAATTATATAAGGGACGAATCAGAGTTCATCCTCCGTGTCTTTGCGTGTCAGAGTTCATCCTCCGTGTCTTTGCGTGTCAGAGTTCAACCTCTGTGTCTTTGCGTGTCAGAGTTCATCCTCCGTGTCTTTGCGTGTCAGAGTTCAACCTCCGTGTCTTTGCGTGTCAGAGTTCATCCTCTGTGTCTTTGCGTGTCAGAGTTCATCCTCCGTGTCTTTGCGAATCAGTGTTCACATCAAACCCTTCAACAGTGTAGAAGAACTCGTGTATCCAACAAAGATAAATATAAGAAATCGGACAAGTGTGGAGTGATCTATAAGATCCCACGTGCCTCATACTGGTCTTCCCTTATCGAATAATCAAAGATATCCTTTTTGGAAACGGTTCGAAGAGCATCGCTAAGGCACTGAACCGTTAGAGAAAGTTGTAAATTTAGTAACATTGGGACGGATCCTCTGTACCGCTTACAGGGGATTACAATATAATTTTGTAACTCTACCATCTCATATAAAGGCAGTCCTGTTGATGCTAAACATCTCAAACTTCACACAAGTAGATAGTACTAATATTTATTTAAGGATTGAATTCTGTTTTGTTGAGGTTTATGGGGTATAAACCTCAATTGTTCTTGAGACAAATTTTATGAACTGCGAAGCAGTTCATTTTGAATTTGTCTAAAGACCCATTGAGGTTTATACCTCATAAACCCCAACAAAACAGGATTCTATCCTTATATTTACATTCAGAGCGATATTGATATGTGTTCGGATAATTTCTAAAATATCGGTCTTGTGCAAGTCTAACACCGCGGAAGGTATCAAGTTTTATAATGGTCATTACTCACTGTAAGCAAATTAAGATGTAAATTATTTTTTGACAAAAAAAACAACAAATTATTATGTAAATATATATGTTTAGATATCATGTTTGCTAATACCTAACAATTTATCACGTACATAAGACATACATGTACCTTATGCCAACAGCATAATTTTTTTTATCAATCAACAAATAAATAAATGAATGAAGTTCCTCTTATGAGAAATCTGCCTATATCAACATGCCCTATATTATAATCACGTTACATTTGTTCTGTACGACAGAGAGTTACGGTTTGTAACTATTGTGAAATATAGTAAATCAGATATGTGTGGTGACACGCCTCAGTAGAGACAACAAAGCATACGGGTGTGTTTATGAAGTCTTAGTCACGATGACAAAAGGTTAACTTTAATATACACAACATAATGTGGTCGAGTATACAGAATAGTGACGAACGTACGTTGTAGCCTTATACCGCAGACACATATATTCAGTGATCCTGTGGAAATTTGAAGGTTAAAATCCATGGCGACGCCCTCTTCCGTGTGCTTTTTTTTATTGGATAATATACACATTCATTTTTGACACTGAGTCATGGTTACAGGACCTTTCAGAACCGCGGTCAGACTGACCCTATGTGTCCTGTGTGTCTATATCAAAGGTTAGTATTTACCGCTGGACAAATAATCAGTTATATTTACTGTTAATGATGTCTCCCCTTCGAATGAAGGGAGACATATTGTATTAGTACTGGTTCTTCTGGTTCTTCTTGTTCTTTGAATCACAACTTGTCCGGGCCATAACTTTTAAACCGTAAAAGATGTCTTGATGAAACTTTAGGTATGCATGCATCACCCACAGAAGGTGTGCAGTGCACTAACATTAGGTCACTGTGACCTTCACCTCAATGTCAAAGGTCAAATAAGTGCAACATTTTCAGTAAATTCTTGTCCGGCCCATACATTTTAAAACGTTAAAGATATCTTGATCAATCTTGAAGTATACATTGTACCTGAATCTCCAACAGAAGGTGTGCAGTGCACAGGCATAAGGTCTCGTGCCCAACTATATACAGAGTTATGGCCCTTTGTTTATTTTTGGTATCGAAGTTTGCCCACGGCATAACTTCTAAATCGTTAAAGATATCTTAATCAAACTTGAAGTATACCTGCATCGCCCACAGAAATTGTGCAGTGGACTAGAATTAGGTCTCGTGCCCCACTTTCTACAGAGTTATTGCCCTTTGTTTATTTTTAATAATTTAGTTTGTCCTGAGCATAAGTTTCATGTTATTTCACCTACGTTACCCAAACTTGCTATAGTTATGTTTCTTGGGAAGTAGTATTGTCAAATTCTAAATTCGGGACTCGTGCTCCACTATATAAAGAGATATGGACCTTTGCTAATTTGTTATACCGAAGTCGGTCTCTTGGCTAATATGGGGAGACATATGTTTTAGTTCACTAAAATAAGTTTCTAGTTACAGTGACGATTTGTACAACACCTACTGTTGTGATGTTTTTCACAATGCCGGAATCTTAGAGTATTGAGAGTTTAACTAACTTGACAATAGGGCTGGGACGAATCAGGATTTTTTCGAATCGGTTCGATTTCGGTTTTGATCCCTTCGAATCGATTTTTTCGAATCGATTCACTTGATACACACTTTCTCATAAAAACATAAGAATCAAGTATAAAACCTTTATTTAAGGTATAACAAAACAAAAGTAACAGTTTATAAAGTAGCCATGGTAACATATTAAAGTGTTTACCAAGTTAAAATGTTTTCACTGCTAGGGTAGATCGTGTTGATATTGATTGCTGCTAGTCATTTATTGAAATGCCATGCTTACTTTTTAAAAGATTTGACATCGAAGACGTAGACACTGTTTGGTATTTGAATGCAGTGTTCCCTGTCACTTTTGTAATTGTTTTTTTTGTATCCTAATCCTTTCAAAATGGGGGTATGGCTGCATATATTAGGGGTACACCTTATGTAAATCCCCGTGGGTATGTAATATCATCACAAAATTGTTAACTAATTGTAGCAATGCCATTTTGACAGGTTTTTATATATTTCATAATATTTCCAGTTTGTCATAGAATAAAAACACCAAGAATTAGTCAGTAACAGAATGAAAATTGTGTAAGGAGGCAGTACCCAAATCGGACCAGTACCCAAATCGGATCACTTTTGGCAAAAATACTTATAATTCAATAAATGTGCCAAAAAATCATTTATAACAACGATGTATTCTTAGCCATGCAGGCATGCAACAGTTTATTTCTACAGATGATTCGTTTTTCAAGTTGAAATTGCACAAGAAAACGTATTTCAAACTCAAATGTCAGTGTTTTGATTACGTTTTTAAAAATGGCGCGTATTACTGAAACAGAGATCATGTAACTTACCACACTGGGCACAGACAGTCATTATGTAATAATATGAACTGAAAGTTGTCGTCTTTAGCTGACGACTGAAATCCAAATAGAGTCTGCTTTTGTTTTTGTCATTCATGATCAATTATGCAGTATAGTGATAATCAGCCCCGAGGATACCGATAGTCCGGCTACGCACTCGGGTATTATCGTAGGACAGTGCGGACTCATTACCTCCCGTAGTAATTATATTCGCCGCTTGGTGCGCTGCATCCATTGTTTACTACCGGACTTCCGTCATTCGCGGGAAATTCTGACAGTCGCTTTCAATCTTCTGAATATCATCATTTAAAATACAAACATGCTACAAAAATGACTAAACATTGTACAAAATTATTGTGCGTACACTCACGCTTAGTTTGAAGAATTGGAACCGAACCGAACCGATTTCCGGAAATCCTTATCGGTGACTCGATTCGAAAGTTCTGATTCGCGAAGCGAAGCACCGATATTTTCGGTGCACCGCACACCCTTACTTGACAATATTGTATCATCTAGCGTGGAAGTGTATTACCTACACTACGTGAACGGTAGGACGTGTATTACTTACACTACATGTAGGGTAGGAAGTGTATTACTTACACTACGTGTAGGGTAGGAAGTGTATTACTTACATTAAGTATAGGGTAGGAAGTGTATTACTTACACTACGTGTAGGGTAGGAAGTGTATTACTTACACTACGTGTAGGGTAGGAAGTATATTACTTACACTCCGTGTAGGGTAGGACGTGTATTACTTACCCTACGTGTAGGGTAGGAAGTGTATTACTTACACTACGTGTAGGGTAGAAAGTGTATTACTTACACTCCGTGTAGGGTAGGAAGTGTATTACTTACACTACGTGTAGGGTAGGACGTGTATTACTTACACTCCGTGTAGGGTAGGAAGTGTATTACTTACACTCCGAGTAGGGTAGGAAGTGTATTACTTACACTACGTGTAGGGTAGGAAGTGTATTACTTACACTCCGTGTAGGGTAGGAAGAGTATTACTTACACTACGTGTAGGGTAGGAAGTGCATTACTTACACAAAGTGTAGGGTACGAAGTGCATTACTTACACTCCGTGTAGGGTAAGAAGTGTATTTCTTACATTAAATTTAGGGTAGGATGTGAATTACTTACACAAAGTGTAGGGTACGAAGTGCATTACTTACACTCCGTATAGGGTAAGAAGTGTATTTCTTACATTAAATTTAGGGTAGGATGTGAATTACTTATACAAAGTGTATGGTAGGAAGTGCATTCCTTACACACTGTAGGGTAGGAAGTGCATTACTTACACACAGTGTAGGGTAGGAAGTGCATTACTTACATTCCGTGTAGGGTAGGAAGTACATTACTTACAATAAGAATAGGGTAAAAGTGTGTTTCTTACACTATATTTAGGGTAGGTAGTGCATTACTTACACAAAGAATAGGGTAGGAAGTGTACTTGTATAACTTACATTAAGGTTAGGGTAAGAAGTGCATTACTTACACTTAGTTTAAGGTAGGTAGTGCATTACTTACAATAAAGGTAGGTTAGAAAGTGCATTACTTACACTAAGTATAGGGTAGGAAGTGCATTACATACACTCCGTGAAGGGTTAGAAGTGTATTTCTTACACTAAGAATAGGGTAAGAAGTGTATTTCTCACACTAAGTTTAAGGTAGGCAGTGCATTACTTACAATAAGTGTAGGGTACGAAGTGCATTATTTACACTCCGTGTAGGTTAGAAAGTGCATTACTTACACTAAGTGTATGGTAGGAAGTGCATTCCTTACACACAGTGTAGGGTAGGAAGTGCATTACTTACACACAGTGTAGGGTAGGAAGTGAATTACTTACACTCCGTGTAGGGTAGGAAGTACATTACTTACAATAAGAATAGGGTAAGAAGTGTGTTTCTTACACTATATTTAGGGTAGGTAGTTGCATTACTTACACAAAGAATAGGGTAGGAAGTGTACTTGTATAACTTACATTAAGGTTAGGGTAAGAAGTGCATTACTTACACTAAGGTTAGGGTAGGAAGTGCAATACTTACACACAAAAAAGGGTAGGAAGTGCATTACTTACACTAAAAATAGGGTAAGAAGTGTATAACTTAC
Source organism: Mizuhopecten yessoensis (assembly GCF_002113885.1). Taxonomy (NCBI): domain Eukaryota; kingdom Metazoa; phylum Mollusca; class Bivalvia; order Pectinida; family Pectinidae; genus Mizuhopecten; species Mizuhopecten yessoensis. Next base: position 260,202 of record NW_018404202.1, read on the forward strand.
ACTAGGTGTAAAGTAGGAAGAGCATTACTTACACTAAGAATAGGGTAAGAAGTGTATTTCTTACACTAAATTTAGGGTAGGAAGTGAATTACTTACACAAAGTATAGGGTAGGAAGTGTATAATTTACACTAAGTGTAGGGTAGGAAGTGCATTACTTACACTCCGTGTAGGGTAAGAAATGTATTTCTTACAATTAGTTTAAGGTAGGTAGTGCATTACTTACAATAAGGGTAGGGTAGAAAGTGCATTACTTACACTAAGTATAGGGTAGGAAGTGCATTACTTACACTCCGTGAAGGGTAGAGAGTGTATTACTTACACTAAGTATAGGGTAGGAAGTGTATTTCTCACACTAAGTTTAAGGTAGGCAGTGCATTACTTACAATAAGGGTAGGATAGGAAATGTATTACTTACACTACGAATAGGGTAAAAGTGAATTACTAACACGAAGAATAGGGAAGGTAATGCATTACTTAAACCATTTGTAGGAAAGGAAATGCATGACTTACACTAAAAACTTAAACACATCTTAGCATCTTGCAACTTATTATTCGATAATGGCTTTTGTATTCTGGGGAACGTTAATTTATCCAAATTGATGACAACGAATACTTTGATATATTCCTCTATAATTTTTTTTCCATACTTTTTTTTATTCAAATTGTGTTGCTAGTTTTACGCATTTGTCTTTATGATTTTCTACAATTTTTAAAACCAATGTAATATGTGTGTACATGTATATCACCTTCATGTGGATATACTTTTCTGTGTACAGAATTAGAACTATAAATAGTAGTTTGCCTCTATCTATTGTTATAGGGGTAGCCGGTTCGAGGTGCACCAATGCAGTAGACACACTACAATGTGAGTAAATACCTATTGTTACTATTGTTGTTTGGGTACGGGAACTGATTACACAAGAAAAGGGTATGATATTTGTGATAGACCTGCTGGCACAATACGGCGTGTATTTCTATATACTTCCTCTGTACAGTCTATAGATAAACCTACCGACCATTTCCTCTGTACAGTCCATAGATAAACCTACCGAACATTTCCTCTGTACAGTCCATAGAGTTACTATTGTTGTTTGGGTACGGGAACTGATTACACAAGAAAAGGGTATGATATTTGTGATAGACCTGCTCGCACAATACGGCGTGTATTCCTATATACTTCCTCTGTACAGTCTATAGATAAACTTACCATCCATTTCCTCTATACAGTCCATAGATAAACCTACCGACCATTTCCCCTGTACAGTCTATAGATAAACCTACCGACCATTTCCTCTGTACAGTCTATAGATAAACCTACAGAGGATTACCTCTGTACAGTCTATAGATAAACCTACCGACCATTTCCTCTATA
>NW_018404202.1:265064-265164 GCF_002113885.1 Mizuhopecten yessoensis
ATACCGACCATTCCCTCTATACAGTCTATAGATAACCCTACCGACCATTTCCTCTATACAGTCCATAGATAACCCTACCGACCATTTCCTCTATACAGTC
>NW_018404202.1:265185-265869 GCF_002113885.1 Mizuhopecten yessoensis
TACAGTCTATAGATAAACCTACCGACCATTTCCTCTGTACAGTCTATAGATAAACCTACCGGCCATTTCTTCTGTACAGTCTATAGATAAACCTACCGACCATTTCCTCTGTACAGTCTATAGATAAACCTACCGGCCATTTCTTCTGTAAAGTCGCGATCGATAGATAAACTGTTTGATTAGTCGGTGACCAATCATGACGCGATGTTAGATTCTTCCTGGGTGGTTTTCCACCTGACGGAATAAGACCCCATAGACAGTTTGATCCTGGTCATTGAAACAGTATTATTATCATTGCTGTTTATATATAATGTTTTATTATGCAATAATTAAAATTTAACAGATTTATGTATGATGATACGCAACATAGTTCCGTTTAAACAATTTTCGTTGTGCGCGATAATTTAAGAATATGTTTGAACATAACATAAAAATATTTAAAAGATACGTAACAGTCCTGAATTAATGTTATCGCGCTGTATGTATTATTAGACAAACTAGCAGGTTTATTGACGACGTTTAAACACGCCAAAGAGTTATACAAATGCATTTGTATTAATGATTGCGATTCATTATTTTGTGTGATCACTTTGTCAAATTATTCCATACAATCTTGTGTGTAATACCGTGGCGGTAGATCACTAAGTAGGTACATTGTATGATTATGTTGTAGCTGTCAGGGTG
>NW_018404202.1:265981-266047 GCF_002113885.1 Mizuhopecten yessoensis
ATACATTGTATAATTATGTTATAGCTGTCAGGGTGTGTTCTATAGACCACTAAGTAGGTACATTGT
>NW_018404202.1:268252-268637 GCF_002113885.1 Mizuhopecten yessoensis
AAGACCACTAAGTAGGTACACTGTATGATTATGTTGTAGCTGTCAGGGTGTGTTCTATAGAGTACTAAGTAGGTACATTGTATGATTATGTTGTAGCTATCAGGATGTGTTCTATAGAGTACTAAGTAGGTGCATTGTACGATTATGTTGTAGCTGCCAGGGTGTGTTCTATAGAGTACTAAGTAGGTACATTGTATGATTATGTTGTAGCTGTGAGGATGTGTTCTATAGACATCTAAGTAGGTACATTGTACGATTATGTTGTAGCTATCAGGATGTTTTCTATAGAGTACTAAGTAGGTACATTGTATGATTATGTTGTAGCTGCCAGGGTGTGTTTTATAGACCACTAAGTAGGTACATTGTATAATCATGTTGTAGCTAT
>NW_018404202.1:270088-286947 GCF_002113885.1 Mizuhopecten yessoensis
ATGACAGTACGACCGCTGGAACTGTCCTAGTAGACACGTATGACGCTGAGACGACAGAGGGCGCCACATGTACGTGTATAGTCAGTGCTTCATCTCCTACAAATATCTCCGTTTCGAGTTTCAATGATCTGTCTCCTGATGACGAGACACGTGGTGCTATCTCGCTGAGAGCCCGGTGGACTGATGTAGGTGTCTCGTTTAATGCCAGTGAACTCTATGAGTTTGAGCTATCTGACGCTGATTTACGGGTCCTGGACATCGTCTGGACTAAAACGACAAGCAACACTAACAATACATACTGCATAATACTAAACGCCACATGTAAGTACTGGTTAAAACTGATACATAAATATATGGCGATTTCCAGTATCAGATTGAATTATCTCCCCTCGTCGATCCTGACCCGTAAACAAAGGGCCACTTTGACATCGAATATTAGGTAGACATTTAATTTATTATTGATAAAAAATTCAGTTTGGAAAAATAAATTTGATGCGGATAGACATAGATTTTCACATTGTTTTTGTATCTGTGTGATCTATATTTGCTTCCTGTTTTTCTGTTCAGCTGCTGCGGGCAGTGTAAATTTAACATGTGACACTCCGAAGACATCTTTAGAAACAACGCCGTCTGCTCTTAATAACGATTCAATAACTTCATATGCTGGTAATTCTACGATACCAATTCCCACAACGCCTTCTTCACATCAAAATACGTCATCGGAATCACTTATGAACGATTCTACAGAACAGACTACGCTCCCCGCCGAAACCACAACGGGCATCCCAAACTTACCTGATAAAAACGTCCAGCGTAAGTCGGCCATGTTTTTCTTTGATAATTCTATCTCTATTCAATGATTAAAGTAAACGAGATTTACATCAATTACCTCTTTTTTCCATTTTCAGTACATAAATAGTTTTCTCAGAAATAAGTGTAAATTTAGCAAGCTATATATGCTCTTAGGTAACATGGCATTTTACGTTGGAATTACACCATAAGGCATCGCTCTATATGTTCATATTTGGGTTTTTTCCCCTTGAGGTAGCTCATATCTGTTCATAATTGAAATGTGACTTTCTATCAGCTAGTGGAAAGGCATAAAGTCTTTAGATAATACAAGTGTTGTGGCATACAATAGGTACTAAGTGTATAATTATTATTTCTTCGACTGAGTTTTTTTCCAAGTGCTGTTGGTGAACCATGTATTTTTAATGAAATAAAATAAAGTCATACTACTAAATCAACTAAATAAATATGAAAACCAGACATCATTCATAGATTGTATAATCTATATTTATTGTAAAGAGAATACTGTTATTTAGAGTAAGACGAATGCATCGTTCCTCATTTCAGTAATTGTGATTGGATCCGCAGCAGCTGGGGGTGTCTTCTTGGTGGTTCTGGTTGTCGTTACTATTGTGGTATGGAGGTAAGTGATATTGTTAAGGTTGTGACGTCACAAATAACAACTAGACTACATCACTGAATCAAGATGAAAAGAAAATATGTCGGTTTATTGTTTTCACAAGAAGGTAAATTGTATAATAAGAATCTCAGATTTCCATTCCATATATGATTTCATTCGATCAAATTTAATATGAACTTGTTTCAAATCGTCTGTATGTGCCTGTATGTGTCTGTATGGGCTTGTGTGGGCCTGTATGTGTCTGTATGTGTCTGTATGGGCCTGTATGTGTCTGTACACTTGTATGTGTCTGTATGGGCCTGTATGGGCCTATATGGGCCTGTATTTGTTTGTATGTGTATGTATAGGCCTGTATGTGTATGTATGGGACTGGATGTGTCTGTATGGGCCTGTATGTGTCTGTATGGGCCTGTTTGTGCCTGTATATGCCTGTACAGGCCTGCATGTGTCTGTATGTGCCTGTATGTTATCAAGAAATAATTCTGTTTTAATTGTTTTTTATAGGAGAAACAATGAACCAATTAAATTGAGTCGGAAACACAGAGCTCACGGAGTCAGTGGAGGGAACTATATTGACAGCACGTTACAAATGTCTATGTCCATGCCTCGCCCATACGACACAGACGGCCCACAGTTCATGTCAGGATATAAAGCACACGTGGACGACGGTTCTGATGACGTAACGCGGAGTGTGTCATAATGTTGAACATTTAAACACATAAAAAGGAGTGATAATAGAAGAACGCTATTGTGTGTGGTACATTGCGTCTATTGTTTGTGGTATAGTGCGTCTATTGTGTGTGGTACAGTGCGTCTATTGTGTGTGGTACAGTGCGTCTATTGTGTGTGGTACAGTGCGTCTATTGTGTGTGGTACAGTGCGTCTATTGGGTGTGGTACAGTGCGTCTATTGGGTGTGGTACAGTGCGTCTATTGTGTGTGGTACAGTGCGTCTATATTGAAAGAAATCAGGGGATAATTTGATCATCTGTGCTAGAGTTGATCTTTTTTTTTTCTTTTCTTTTTTATTGCCCCACAACATTTTTGGAATACTGCCAGGGTTGGGGCCCTGGATTCAATATCCTTACAAAAGATGTCCTCGAGGCAGAGGGCTCTCATTCATTCATTCCTTCGTTCAGTCGTTTACTTATTCATTCATTCATTTCTTTTCATTACATCCTTCCTTTTACATTTATTCCATGTTTACATTCAATTCTTTCTTTATTCACACTCATTTCATCTATTTATTCATACATTTTGAAGTTTTCTCATTCATGATATATACAAAGCTACTATATAAAACTTAGTAAATGTACTGAGGCATGACACAGATGAGGCAGGGAGAAAAAAAATGCTCGAATGCACCCCATTTATTTTGGAAGTGTAATAGAGTTTTATTTTTCATCGCAATAAGCTTCTCTCCTTTCATTATTTGTGGAAAAAAAATCTTACGCATTTCAAGATTTGGAATATACGGTATATATGATGATTTGTTAGTATCAGAAAATGGTTTAATAATAGTCCAATCTTTGAATTTCCAAAAAGGATATCTATATCTTTAAAATCAATATATGGCTGTCTATCATCATGCTCAATATACCAAACATTAAAATCATCCAATAATCTCTGTTCATAATAGCATTGAGTAAAGATGTGTTCCAATGTTTCTGTTTCTCTGTTACAGAATGTACATAATTGATTTGTTATTAATTTCATTTTTATTGGCTCTTTATTAGTTGGTAGAATCCTATGATTGATTTTGTATTGGAAAGTTTGTAATTTTGTTTCCATTGTACAGTTAAATGCATTCATATAAATATCTTGCCAGTTTAAATCCTCATCCATCTCAAAAACTGTTTTCCATTTTTCTTGGCTATTTTTGGGCATTATTATGACATTTGCAACAAACTTTCTATAGATAAACTTTAAATCGAGACAATATCCTCCTTTCTAGTTGGTATTACAACTTCATTATTTTCTATTTGGTTTCTGTATGTTTGCTTCCAGTTCTTATCAATTTTGTTTACTATAGAATAGAACTGAATAAAGTTTAAAGAAGGAATAGTTTCCAAATGATTGAAATCTCTAATTATTCCATTATGGAAAAGATCCCCAACTGTATCAAGACCACCTTGTGTTTTCCACTGTCTACAGAACTTCATCTTTTCAAATAGTACGAAATTCACTTAATTCTTACCGAGGTATTCTGACAAGGTATCCGGCTCACTGTGGATCTCAGACAAAGCATTGAGGTTATCTCTCCAAAAAGGATTTCTAATATGCCTACTGACTTCTTTCAGTTTAATACCATCCATATTATACAGTAAGTCAACTTCAAAAGGGAAAACTTCATTTAACAATGCTATCCATGCTCTTTTTGAATCCTCAAATATTTTTTTAATCCATCTTACTTTCAGATACTTAATAAAAGACGAAATATGAGTCATGTTAAGACCTCCATCTTCTTTACAGGCAATTATAGTATCCCGCTTTACCTTGTCAGTTTTAAAATTCCATATGAAACCAAATAAAAATGTATTCAACCTGTTTATATATAGTTTGGAAAGGTTTGGCAGCGAGGTAAACTGATGTATAATATTTGGTATCATAAGGGTTTTTATAATTGTAATACGCCCAATTAAAGTAAGATCTCGACAGCTCCAGTAACGTAGAAGTTTATGAACCTGTTTAATCTTATAGTTTATGCGTTCCATATCATCAAGATTAAATGAAAACACAATAACAAGCAGTTTAAAGTTTGAACTTGACCATGTTAATTTCAAATCTGGACATATTCTATCATTAGAGAACTTTTTTTATTTCCTATCCAGTACAGGCTTGATTTTTGTATCTTCAATCCAGAAACCCTGGCAAAATATTCTCATATTCGGACTGCAGTATACAACGACTGACTATTTCCATCAAGCAGAATATAGGCATCTACAGCATATTGGTCCAGAAGAAATTTATTACTGGGTATAAACTATTCCTTTTATATTATTATTCGATTTCAACGCTAGAGCTAAAAGTTCAACCCCTATTATAAAAATATATGGTGACAAGGTGTCACCTTGACGACAACCTCGACCTAATTCAAAGTAAGATGACAAGTGACCATTATTAATTATGCAGCTTTTGGAATTTCTATGGAAAACTTCAAACCATTTACATAGCGACTCTCCAAAGTTGAAAGATTTTAAAGCGTTGTTTATAAAACTCAAAATCCAAGATGAATAAGAGTCCAGACTGATTTTTATCTTCTAACAAGTTCATTATGTCATACAAAAAACGTAGTTTTATTCCCTATAAATCTACCCTTAATAAAACCTGTTTGTGTTTCACTTATAATTTTGGAGGAACATATTTAATTCTACTGGCTATTGCTTCTGATGCTATTTTGTAGTCTACATTTAATAGAGAAGTTGGCCGACAGTGTTTTAATTATCGCCTATCCTTATCTTCCTTTGGAATGCATGTAATAATACCTTGCTTTTAAAAATCAGACAATTGACCTGTATTGTAAGCATAATTAATTGATCTGCATAAAAAAAATCCTATGTCTTTCCATTTCTTTTTAAAGAATTCCACACTGAAACCGTCAGACCCAGGACTCTTCCTATTATCCATAAATTTTAAAGCTTTTGCTAATTCATAAAGTTTAAGGTCTCTTTCACAACTATTTTCATCAGCATTGTTCAGTTTAACTTTGTGTTTGAAAACAAATGAGTTTTCAAAATGCATAAAGTCATTTTGTTTGGATTTATATAGGTTCTTAATTTTTTTACCTCTTCTTCAATTATCTCCCCTTGGCTATCAAGTTAATCCCCCTTTTCTGTTATTAATTCATTTTTACTTTTATTAACGAAATGTCTTTTCTCCAAATCACAAAAATACTTTATTTTTTCTAATTGTTTCAAGTTCCTGTTTTTAGTCACCCCTGGGGGAACCCCAGTGGGGACTATTAATTTTGGTTTCAGTCCCAGATTTTGACCTCTGTTAGGAGGGCTGTTGTGTATCTTGCTTCTGTCGGTATTTACCAGGCGCTAATTACAAGCTCTTGGATAACTCAGAAATCGATTTCCTTTTTAAACAGGAATAGGATAAAACCTAAAGGCGTTCCAAATTCCCCACGGAAATTACATATAACCTAAAGATGTTCCGAGTATGAATCAAGCCCCTTTGAGGTTCCCGAATGGGTAAACTGTCGTATTATAAATTGCTATTGACTGATTTAGATATTTTATGTCTGACCAACGCCTTCCGTTAATATTTGCGTATAGTGCGCACTTTTTTAAGGGGAAAATGAAGTGTCAAGAAAGGGGTGTACACGATACTCAAGAACAATCCAAAACCAGTCCTTTGTCGCGATCATTTCTCGTAATTTTTTCGAGGATTTTCGGAAATGTTTTTATATATGCTAACAGCAATACAACGGCTAAATTTCGTTGAATAATCCCTGATTGCATTGCCAATTTAACAATTACGAAAAGTTGCAAGTTAAAGTCATATAATACTATGGAATCGGATAAATAAACTCGAGTAAAGTAGGCTTAACTTTTCAGGACGTTACGTTGTGAATTGATAAATACCACGTATCGGGAAACATAACACAAAATTGCATCGGATTTATTACTCTGTGGTTAAAATGTCGTTCTTGGGTATAATCTTGCTGAACTCTTCAATCTTGTCCCTAGCAGGGGCGTTTCTAGGATATTTGAAAGAGGGGGCGTAGAATCAAAAGTTTTTTGGACCATTTTTTTGCTAAAAAACTACGGATCACCCATCGGATGGGGGAATCAGTATAAAAAGAAATCAGAGTGTGTGTTTAATTAATGAATATGATAAATTGCCATATTCAATACAATATTAGCAGATTACGACCGGGACCCGCCCCGGCCTAGGAATGTGTCAAAACGACACGGGTAAAGTGGCGAAGTTAGCGAGTTTGTGTACCGCAGAGAGTCGAAGTTGCGTGATATTATTAACCGGCAGGAATTTACAATGACATCCATGCGAATTGAACCGATAATGACAAAAGTGTTTGAGTTTGAAAATTAAATATCAACGGGTTCAAAACAGCCAAATACATTCCGATCTTTTCCTTTCGAAGGAGAATTGCTGATATCACAATTGTTTGGTGTTCTTCATGTCTTGCGAATTTGGCTGTTGGCGGTCCTCGTCGGAGTGACTGCCTTTAAGCGTACAGTACACATTCTGCCGAAATCGATGACCGATTCAGTCGGATTTGCAGACGATCGGAAACTGCTTGGAAAAGTGTATTTCATTACAAAAAATAATAGAAGATTTATCCGTATATAAGATTGAATCTTTTCTGAAACTTATTGTTGAGTTTCTAGTCCTTTTATTCCTGACTCTTATTCTTTCTCCAGTTTTCTATTGTATTTTGCTTTTGTGATTGAATAAGGTATTGTTAGTGAACGAATTTTAACTTTCAAAACTTCAAAAAATATTTGGTCATTTACACGCAAAACAATATTTTCTAAGTTATCTTTGTCTCCTTCAGCAACATAGTCATCTACAGTTTCTGTAATGCCATCTTTGACTTGTTGTATGTAAGTTTGATCTTCTAAGAGGGAAGTATTATATTTCCAGTATCCTCTGCCACGTTCTACATTACTGAAATTAACATCTAAGATTATACAAGAGTGATCAGTTCTGCAGCCAGGTATAATTTTTGTATCTTTTGTTTTTAAATATGTCCCCTGAAATTAAAAAGTAATCAAGTCTGCTTTGTCTAATGGAGTCCATGTAAAAAATTTCAAATCAGGATAAAAGCATCTCCATGGATCTAGAAGATCATATGTATTAATTATATTTTTATTGCTTCCTGGGATTTGGGGTTGTTATTGATACATCACCAAACAGTAATACATTAACACTTAATTGGTAAGGCAATGGAGTCAAGTATCTTTTGCATGATTCAATGTGATTAGTACAATATAACAAATAATGGGAACTGTCTTCTACAAAATGTCCACATGAACATAAGGGATTGTCAACAAGATTTCTTTCAAAAAGATGGCGTTTTAAAGAACTGCAACCGAGACGTAGTCTAGTATGATATATTTGATATTGTCTCGATCCTACATACTAATATTCCGGGGGCGTCCCCTAGATTTCTAGTCGAGATATGTTTCGAAGTTGGGCAACGAAGGATTAAAACGAATCTCCCAGGAATATTATTCCAAAGAGAAATAACTGAGGGTAGGAAAGACTTACGATAACACTCAGTAGTGCATCTGATACCTGTCAGATCGTTACCATGCCTAGTGCTGTAGTTATGCATTTCAGACATGCTAGGAGGTACAAGCTTGGAAAGATAATCAGGAGTGAGACGATGAAACATTTAAAATAAAAGTGTCAATTTACGTTTTTAGCTCACCTGGCCCGAAGGGCCAAGTGAGCTTATGGCATGGTGCGGCGTCCGTCGTCCGTCCGTCGTCCGTCGTCAACATTTTATTTTAAACAACTTCTTCTCAGTAACCAAACGGCCTAGGGTGATGATATTTGGCCATTAACATGCTGGTATGAAGGGCCACCAATTTTGTTCAAATAAATGACCTTCATCCATTTTCAAGGTCACAGGGGTCAAATATGTTAAATTCTTTAAACACCTTCTTCTGAATAACCAAAAGACCTAGGGTGCTTAAATTTGGCCAGTAGCATGCTGGGATGAAGGGCTACCAAGTTTGTTTAAATACATTACCTTGATATATATTCAAGGTCACAGGAGTCAAATATGTTTAAAACCTTTAAACAACTTCTTCTGAATAACCAAAAGACCTAGGGTGCTTAAATTTGGCCAGTAGTATGCTGGGATGAAGGGCTACCAAGTTTGTTCAAATAAATGACCTTCATCCATTTCCAATTGCAAGGTCACAGGGGTCAAATATGTTTTAAACCTTTCAACAACTTCTTCTGAATAACCAAAAGACCTAGGGTGCTTAAATTTGGCCAGTAGTATGCTGGGATGAAGGGCTACCAAGTTTGTTTAAATACATTGCCTTGATATATATTCAAGGTCACAGGAGTCAAATATGTTTAAAACCTTTGAATGACTTTTTCTTAATCAGCAAAAGTCCAAGGGTGATGATATTTGGCCATTAACATGCTGGTATGAAGGGCCACCAATTTTGTTCAAATAAATGACCTTCATCCATTTCCAAGGTCACAGGGGTCAAATATGTTTAAAACTTTTAAACAACTTCTTCTGAATACCCGTGAGGCCTAGGGTGATGATAGTTGGCCAGTGACATTCTGGGATGAAGGGCTCCCAAGTTTGTTCAAATAAATGACCTTCATCCATTTCCAATTGCAAGGTCACAGGGGTCAAATATGTTTAAAACTTTTGAATGACTTCTTATTAATCAGCAAAAGGCCAAGGGTGATTATATTTGGCCATTAACATGCTGGTATGAAGGGCTACAAAGTTTGTTCAAATGAATGACCTTGACAAATATTCAAGGTCACAGGGGTCGATTGTCTTAAAAAATCTTTAAACAACTTCTTCTGAATACCCGTGAGGCCTAGGGTGATGATAGTTGGCCAGTGACATTCTGGGATGAAGGGCTACCAAGTTGGTTCCAATAAATGACCTTGACTTATATTCAAGGTCACATGGGTCAAATATGTTTAAACCTTTTAAACAACTTCTTCTGAATACCCGTGAGGCCTAGGGTGATGATAGTTGGCCAGTGACATTCTGGGATGAAGGGCTACCAAGTTTGTTTAAATACATTACCTTGATATATATTCAAGGTCACAGGAGTCAAATATGTTTAAAACCTTTGAATGACTTTTTCTTAATCAGCAAAAGGCCAAGGGTGATGATATTTGGCCATTAACATGCTGGTATGAAGGGCTACCAAGTTTGTTTAAATCCATTACCTTGATATATATTCAAGGTCACAGGAGTCAAATATGTTTAAAACCTTTGAATGACTTTTTCTTAATCAGCAAAAGTCCAAGGGTGATGATATTTGGCCATTAACATGCTGGTATGAAGGGCCACCAATTTTGTTCAAATAAATGACCTTCATCCATTTCGAAGGTCACAGGGGTCAAATATGTTAAATTCTTTAAACACCTTCTTCTGAATAACCAAAAGGCCTAGGTTGATGATACTTGGTCAGTAACATGCTGGGATGAAATACTACAAAGTTTGTTCAAATGAATGACCTTCGCCCATACTCAAGGTTACAGTGGTCAATATATGTTTAAATCTTTAAATGCTTTGTTCTGTATAACCAAAGGGCCAGGGGAATGATATTTTGCTAGAAGCATGCTGGGTTTGAAGACTATAAACTCTGTTCAACCTAATGTCCTTATTCAACATTCGAGGTCACAAGCGTCATATGTTTAAATCTTTCAATATGTTTTTATGAATTAAACACTGATATTCTGCCTGTAGTTGTATTTTAGTCCGCGTTTAAGATTACAAGTGTGAGATTAAAACCAGGTGAACGATTCAGGACCATTGGGCCTCTTTTTTCCTTCTTTCACTTAAGTTTTTCCAACCGGTTTCTATATACAACTTATTTAGGTTTGTAAGTTTTGTAGCACCATATACTATTCTCGCTGCCTCCTGGTTAATTTTCTCAAGCTTATTGACATAATATAATATTTGTAAACTTTTTCTATCAAGGGTTAAACGTATTTTCCGTGAAAGGTTTTGTTTAGTCGTCACCTTGTTGATAATGTTATCAACATACATAGACCAACTACAATTTTCAACCAGTGTAACACCTAAATGTTTGTGGCAGTTCACATTTTCTATTGGGGCATTGTTAAGATATAGGAGAGGGTGATTGGGAGGGACTCTTTTCCTTGATATAATAATACTCTTAGTTTTTTGTGGATTAAAATCCACTAGCCAAATTTTTGCCCAAATATAGATTTTTTCTAAGTCATTATTTGGTTGTTCAGCTGCCAAAAAAGGCGTATCAACTATGATATAAATTGAGGTGTCGTCAGCGAAAAGCTTAATTACAGAGGCAATATCAATAACAATATCATTTATATAAATTAAAAACATAAGAGGCCCTAATAACGAACCTTGAGGAACACCAGCCTTGATATCTGTCAAGTATGATTCCACCCCGTTGATAGTAACTTTTTGTTTTCTATTTGTTAAATAGTTTTTGAACCATTAAATCACTTTACCGCCTAATCCAATATTAATAAGTTTGCATATAAGGCCTTTGTGCCACACCCGGTCAAATGCCTTGCTTATATCACAAAACACAGCTCTTACTTCTTTTCCCGAATCAACTGCCCTTCCCAAATTATTTTTAATAGCCAATAATTGATTTACTGTGGAATCACCGGGGCGAAATCCAGACTGGCATTTTGTAACTAAATTATACTCATGTAAAAAATTGTGAACATACTTGAACATACACCTCTCCATTACCTTCCCAATAATACTTAAAAGAGGAATAGGGCGATAATTTTTCACGTCGTTCTTTTCGTTCTTTTTATGTTCAGGAATAACATTAGTTATTTTCCAAGAGTCAGGAAATATGCCAGTTTGTATAGATAAGTTAAAAAGGGTGCATAAAGGCAAAGATAACTCATGTGCGCCCTCTTTTAATAGGCGTGGATTCATCAGGTCTGGACCAGAAGCTTTCGAGGTATCGGGAGATAATAAAGCATCGCAAACATCCTCAACTGTTATAATGATATTGTCTGATTTATGAACTGGAGTTTGGTTAGCGGGGAGATGAGAGCTTGAGTCGTCTACAGTAAACTGGGAAGAAATTAAACAGTTTGGTTTTTTCACCCGCTGTTTAGTATTGGGAACCAGCATGTACTAGAGTTGGAATTGAGTTTGATTTACCAGGGTTGCCAATAAATAATTTTATAGTATTCCACCAAGATTTGTTATTTAGACTATTCGTGTCACGTAAGCTAGAGGTAAGTTTGTTGTGATATTTCTTTTTAGCAATTCTACAAGCATTAGCACATCTGTTACATAACCGTCTGAGATTAAGCCAGTCAATAGGGGAATTTGAAGATCGAGCAATTTTATGAGTTCTTTTTCGTTTACGAATCAGTCTACGAATTTTATTACACATCCAGGGCGGATCGCATGGTCTAATTGTTGCAGACTCTACAGGTATACATTTTCGAGCAACGGTCATGATTTTTTCAGTAAAGTTCTTGCAAGTTTAATTAGGATCATCCGGTAGTATAAGATCGTTCCAATGAACATCTGTAAGTACGAATCTTAGTCGCCATATTTGAACAACCATATGTTTCGTTTGTTACAATTAATACGATGTTGTTTTAGACTAAGTAGTCCCTAAACAGGGCAATGATAGCGCGTATTCTGTTCTAAAAAATGTTCGCCTACATACGAACGAGAAACAATAGAATCATTGCTTACTAATACTGTATCTAATAGACTAGAGTTTGTTTCAGTATAAAATGTGTATTCGTTGATGAGCTGTGACATACCATACAGCTGAATAATATTCAATAACCTTGTAAGATGAGGACCCTGGCGGAAAACATTTGAGTTAAAGTCTCCCGTTATAACTATATCATCAATACCAGTATTATATGCCAAGTCAATGGAATGTCTGTAAAAAGTTCCGAATAGCATGCTGTTTGTGTCCTCTATGTGAAATATCGATCCAAACACATTCTTTGCCACCTACTTCAATGTCATGTCGTCTTTTAGCAAATATATCGTTCATTACATAAACTGCTACTCCTCCGCCTATTCTATCAGATCTACAACAACAGAAAGGCTTTTGAAAGCCCGGTAGTTCAATATCGCTATCGATTTGTGATTCATTTAACTAAGTTTCGGTAAATGCTAAAATACTAAAACTATATAATTCAGTGAAGAGAAGGTCGAGTTTAGGTCGTAGGCTCTGTACATTCAGATGAACGAATGATACGTTATTAGAGTTAAGCAACTCGTCAGAGAGTAGCGACGAGAAGCTAGACGTGTCACTGATAGAACTGGACCGATCGGAGTTTGAGGGTTGGATTTGTTTCTATATCACCGCTTAGACACAGTAGCCATGCCAATGAGAAGGATAGAACGAAGGTGACAATAGCCTTTTCTCTTACAAAACTAAAATTACTGGAAAGTATCAAATAGCCTGATGAGTTGAAATATTGCACACACCCTAACAATTGCACATTGTTAGCGAGCCATAAATAGATATCGACCATAAGGGACATAACGATGGAATAACAAAATATGCCAACTATTATGCCAAGAAGAAGAATAAGCAAATTTGGTGATTGTAAGTTAAAGTATTTTAAGGATAGAGACATAAATCGACCTATTCTTGCACGGTAAAGTTCAGTACATATAGGCATTATGTAATGCCAGGACAGAACGTAGAAAACGGCCGTGCAAGAATATTGTCAAACATACAAGCAACCACGTATTCAATCCAAAAACATATGGGTGGTGAAATATATGATCCAACCGGGAAAAACAACACGAGATTCAACATATTAAGAAATATATACAAATAACAGTAGTGCATCATATAAGGTGCAAATTGTTGGTGCTAAGTACGCGATTAATGAGATTTTCGTGCAAAAAGAAAAGAAAAAATAATAATTGATTAACAATCGATTCTTGCTCAGCAACTTCCTATATCAAGTACGTATATCAGCAATAAGTAAAATCAAAATTGACTGTGTCCGACTGACCAAATCACATCAAACACCCCGCTCTAACCAGCTCCCAAGAATGAGAGAGACTATTATATGTTATAACTCAAAGCAGATAAGGACAACAATAAATGATAAGTATAACAATCCCCAAACTGCCAAGACCCAGTCGAAGGGAGCCATCCGACAATAATTAGTCAGTCAGACACCGTCTATACATACAGGCATACATGTTACATCAGTTAGATTGTCTATACATACAGGTATACATGTTACATCAGTTAGATTGAGTTATTAACAATTTAACATAGAAAGAGGAATTGGGTGGCTATTGATAGATTCAAAAGTAGCTTATGTGCGTAACATAATGGTTGTCTTTGACGTTACATCGGTAGTACAATGTAGAAGATTATTAAAGCGACACAAAACATGTGACATAAGGGGAGCAATCAATGGTTGATGCTATGCTCTCAAAATAGCAAGCCAAACGTACCAATATCAGAGGATGATATCTCTAATAAATGCAAGTAATGCTCAGAATTTTGTATAATATTATTTGCATATCAGTATGCATACATTAAAAGAGAGAACGTTTGGGAGATAACTCGTACACACATCGCTAGATCAGAAGCCGGCATATCATTGTTGTTACTTCTTGTCATTCCATGTATAATAGCTAAATAACGGACTACACAGTGTTCAATACGGAAGGAATGCTAACTGGTATTGTGCATTATTTGAAACCCTCACTACACATTCTGCCAATAGTCTAAGTTCACAAAATCTTGCGCTAAACTTACACTGTACAAACTTCAAGTAAGAACATCGGTGATGTCTAGTTTTATAATACTACAATTGAAATTCCTGATGTTAAATGAAATAATATACATTTTGCGGAAGAAGAAGGTGGTATCATATAGTAAAGTTTATTTATGGAAACTGTACAAAACATGTGCACAACTGAGGAGGTGTAATCTTAATATTTAAGGAAGCGGAAAAAAAGAGTATATGACAATAATATGACATCTGCCTCCTGCCTTACACACAGGTTCATATACACATTATGAAAACTTCTGATGAAACACATACACACTTCTCTCATCCCCAAACAACACATTTAAAAAGCATACTTTGTCTATCATGGTCGCTGACTACACTAGATACTGCATATTCTGATATTTTATTACCAATTATTGTTCTAATACATAACGTTAATAAGTAAATACATAATAATACAGTAATTTAAACTTTTAATTGCACTGTACAGTCATATCCGCCTATAATTCTACACAATTCGTACTTAATCTACCTGATCATTATACACAGATGTCCACTCTACAAAGAGGAGACAATTATGACAAGCCTTACTGTATAATGCATCTGATTTCTTACCTCGTAAGTAGAATGTCTGTTAAATCCCTCATATATACTGTATATCCAATACCATAGAATCACATCTTCTTGACAGAACACAGAATGATACATAAGGATATTTCCGTCTTTGCGTATTGCAGAGTTATCTTCTCTTGGGAGCAGGTATTGATTGTTACGTCACTTGTTTGTGAGAGTAACGTCATCAATTTTTGAGAAAACGACGTAATTTTCCCGCACAAACTAATGACGTAACGAAAGATGATTATTAAGTATTTTTTCCAACATTAAAAAATAAATGTTGGTAATATGTATGACCTGATAATGATAACGTTTATACATATTAAATAAGTGAATATTCTTCCATCTTTCATTTTCGTGCAGCTATAGTTCTGTAAAATGCACACCAACATGTGCTTTTAATGGAATAGTTCGTTTTTAAACGAGTTCAATGCTTCAAACTTTGTGGCAGTGTTAACAGTTTAATCTGTTGTTTCTCTTTTGCCTCAATCAACTAACTAGCTCACCTTACCAGTAAGTATGTAGTTCAGACCTGACATCGGTGCGGTTTTTTAGTGTTATACTTGTTCCTGGTACGTCTATATGTAAACATTACGTATCGCCTCACCCTGTAACACTCCGCGGCGCTGTTGAAAATGACGTCCATTGCTGGTCTGTGTTCTCTTCTTAGTTTAATATCCATACAAGGTTTCAGAGGTGAGTTCGGCATCGTTTTAAATGTAACCATAGTTTAATAGAGTAGTATTTTACATTGATGCTAGTAGTCGGCAAATGACTTTACATCCACTGTAAATCAAGATACGTTGGTGTGTATATATTTACCCTATATTTGCCCCAAAACGGATGGTTACACTTTGGTGCACCCTTGTTTGTAGTTAACAAGCCGCCGGATAGGGTGATTTGCTCTAATTCTTAATGTTTGGTGCACAAATTGACTTCTCTCCTGCCAAACATTCCCATGTGTAACACCGTTAACACATTACGTACGCTTTACGGTATTTTTTTCTGAAATCGTTAAAATATAGTTACACGCCTATTGTTAACTAGGTCACTTAATCTAGTCAAGTAATCTAGATTTATATTTCTGTACGTACTATTTCTGTAACTACCAACTAAACAGATATATGATGTCAGCTTAATGTAGGAGGGGTGTTTCATGTAGCCTGTTTATTGCTGTGTCAGTGTATAGAATCACCTTCTATACAGTCTATACAAATATGATTTCTTTCGTTTGAGTAAGCGGAATTAGAACGAAATTATTTTCTCCGACCGGAGAGTGTGCCACTAGGTGGCGCCGTTTGGTGTCGGCGATGCACGTGCATTTTGGCGTACGTGTCATTCAGGCGACCACCTTCGACAGGTAGACACGTATTGAGTTTTTGGTACACTTTACTTTTTCCATGGCGGATACGGCTGAAGGTTTAGACGAAACACAAAGGAATGGCGAAATAAGTTTGACTGATATATGGAACGCTGTGAAAGCCCAGGGGAACAACCTTTGCGCCATTAATACAAGTTTGCGCCAGGAGATAAGTCAGCTCAAGGCCGAGGTAAAGGGTTCGGCCGCCAACGTGGCCACACAAATTAAAAAACTGAAAGTGGAAAATTCGTATAAATGGAAGTTTGAAGGGAACAAGGTACAACATGGTTTCAATTCTGAGCTGGCTGAGGAAGTTGGACAAATAAGTCGGGCCTTAGAAAACGCCAAACAGGACTACGCCCAGGAATTGTTGAACAGTATCCAAGATAAACTTTCAAAACGAAATAAACATATCAAGATTGCAGATTCTAGCGATGGAGGTTGGGAGACGGTCCGACAGTACGAGAACAATCCTATTGCCAGTGATTCGGACGATGAAGGGAAGATCAACAGGGCCGAAAACCGTGCGATTAAAAAGAAAAAAGGAAAACAGCAGGCGAGGAAATCCGCGGGCTATAACAAGTCTAGTGGTGCTGTGGGCCATATGCGTGGTACTATTTCCAATTATCAGCAGCCCTTTCGTGGACCCCAATGCCCAGAGCCTTGGTTCAGTGGTTTTCCCGTATTCCAGTCAGGCCCTACCGGCACAGGTGGAACACACGTGCACGCGTACGCGCAGCGACAAGGTCGGTCAGGAGCATGTCACAGCTGTGGATCTTTCCAACATTGGAGGAGCGAGTGTCCCAACCAAGGAAAAGTGCTCCCGACAGTCGGAAAAGAATGACTTGATAAAAGATGAGTATTTACTTACTGACGATTACTTTGAATATGAACAAGGTCAAGCTAAGATAAGGGTGAAAGGTCGGTTGAGAGATCGGTTAGCTTTCTGGGAGAGTATTGGATGTAGCGAGTTTATTCTGGATACGATCAGGGTTGGGTATAAAATACCATTTTATTC
>NW_018404202.1:287365-327850 GCF_002113885.1 Mizuhopecten yessoensis
CTTTCTGTGGTTTTAGGTGGATAGTGCTGGATCGTCACGAACTAGGAATTTTTCGAAATCTTCCTTTGCACATGTGAGCGAATTATTATGAAGCTTTGGTGCATGACGTTTTCTTATATTACACTAGTAGGTAACATTATCACCGCATACACGGTGTTTTGTCAGTAGTTACGTACCCCTATGGTACAATGATACTTTCAGATAGCAAATTAGAAATCGCATGGCCGCTGTCAGCACTTCTCCCTCCACCACAATGAGATTTTGTTATATTTATTTGTTTATGCTTCTTTTAACATTATATCGGTATCGGGGGGTGGGGGTGGGGGTTCATATGTGAAACAACAGGTTTATAAATGAGTTATATAGTTGTCTGTATAAAACTTGTCTGTATAGTTGTCTGTAGAAGAACATTCCCCAAAATTAAAGAAATGATAATTCCGTGTTTTCTTTTTTGAACGGTTGTTTAGTAATAAAATTAAGGATCCTTTGAGCATTGGTGAGTTTTTTATTCAGTGAGCATGTTTGTAACAATATTTATGCAAATTCTAATATCTAATGATATCACGCAGTAGCTGAACATTCCATCTTTGTGATTTAAATTTCAAGTCATTTAGTAAATAAGGGAATTCTTACTGTTTTTTCTGATATGTTACAAATACTTTTAATGCTGTTCCTGTTCATCAAGTTAGATCATGACATACTAGTTTTAATCTTTTGGAAGCTATATAAACGAAGATCAGATAAGAAATGATTGGCGTATCATTGTTTACAATTTTGTATCTTGTTTATAAAGGATTAATGTCTAACTATGTTCCTCTGCGTTGACACTGTGGTATATAAGGGTACGCATACTGTGGTACCGTATCATTGACCAAAACATCAAAATCCTTAAATCAGGGTACACCGATTGTTAATGTTAAATCAGGGTTCATCCATTGTTAATGTTAAATCAGGGTACATCGATTGTTAATGTTAAATCAGGGTAGATAGATTGTTAATGTTAAATCAGGGTACATCGATTGTTAATGATAAATCAGGGAACATCCATTGTTAATGTTAAATCAGGGTACATCTATTGTTAATGTTAAATCAGGGTAGATAGATTGTTAATGTTAAATCAGGGTACATCTATTGTTAATGTTAAATCAGGGTACATCTATTGTTAATGTTAAATCAGGGTACATCGATTGTTAATGATAAATCAGGGAACATCCATTGTTAATGTTAAATCAGGGAACATCCATTGTTAATGTTAAATCAGGGTACATCTATTGTTAATGTTAAATCAGGGTACATACATTGTTAATGTTAAATCAGGGTTCATCCATTGTTAATGTTAAATCAGGGAAGATAGATTGTTAATGTTAAATCAGGGTACATCCATTGTTAATGTTAAATTAGGGAACATCCATTGTTAATGTTAAATCAGGGTACATCGATTGTTAATGATAAATCAGGGTACATCGATTGTTAATGTTAAATCACGGTACATCGATTGTTAATGTCAAATCAGGGTACATCGATTGTTAATGTTAAATCACGGTACATCGATTGTTAATGTCAAATCAGGGTACAGCGATTGTTAATGTTAAATCAGGGGACATCGATTGTTGATGTTAAATCACGGTACATCGATTGTTAATGTCAAATAAGGGTACATCGATTGTTAATGTTAAATCAGGGTACGTCGATTGTTAATGTTAAATCAGGGTACATCGATTGTTGATGTTAAATCACGGTACATCGATTGTTAATGTCGAATCAGGGTACATCGATTGTTAATGTTAAATCAGGGTACATCGATTGTTGATGTTAAATCACGGTACATCGATTGTTAATGTCAAATCAGGGTACATCGATTGTTAATGTTAAATCAGGGTACATCGATTGTTGATGTTAAATCAGGGTACATCCATTGTTAATGTTAAATCAGGGTAGATAGATTGTTAATGTTAAATCAGGGTACATCCATTGTTAATGTTAAATCAGGGTACATCGATTGTTGTTGTTAAATCACGGTACATCGATTGTTAATGTCAAATCAGGGTACATCGATTGGTAATGTTAAATCAGGGTACATCGATTGTTGTTGTTAAATCACGGTACATCGATTGTTAATGTTAAATCAGGGTACGTCGATTGTTAATGTTAAATCAGGGTACATCCATTGTTAATGTTAAATCAGGGTACATCGATTGTTAATGTTAAATATATAAAGAGAAAAAAAATATAGAAAAAAATAAATAAATAAATAATCTGAGACTATTTTTCCATAAACCTCTATTCTCGTTGTAAGAGTTACAGGTACTTATCATTGCGTGTTTCACTGTTACAGCAGTAAAAGGCACTCGCTGTTATGATGCTGCAGTTCAACAAGACGTTCAATGTACGTACCACTTGTATTTCTGTCACTGCGACTCTTAATAAAACTTATTTGGGAAATACAGTGCTTAGCTTCTTATCATTCTTTTAACCATTAACAAACAACTCTAGAGCCCCTTCTAAGTATCCCTAGACCCGGAATGAATACAAAATGTTAACAAACAACCCTAGAGCCCCTTCTAAGTATCCCGAGACCCGGAACGTATACAAAATGTTAACAAACAACCCTAGAGCCACTTCTAAGTATCCCCAGACCCGGGATGTATACAAAATGTTAACAAACAACCCTAGAGCCACTTCTAAGTATCCCCAGACCCGGGATGTATACAAAATGTTAACAAACAACTAAGTATCCCGAGACCCGGAACGTATACAAAATGTTAACAAACAACCCTAGAGCCACTTCTAAGTATCCCCAGACCCGGGATGTATACAAAATGTTAACAAACAACTCTAGAGCCACTTCTAAGTATTCCTAGACCCGGAATGTATACAAAATGTTAACAAACAACTCTAGAGCCACTTATAAGTATCCTCAGACTCGGAATGTATACAAAATGTTAACAAACAACTCTAGAGCCCCTTCTAAGTATCCCTAGACCCGGGATGTATACAAAATGTTAACAAACAACTCTAGAGCCCCTTCTAAGTATCCACAGACCCTGAATGTATACAAAATGTTAACAAACAACTCTAGAGCCCCTTCTAAGTATCCCCAGACCCGGGATTATACAAAATGTTAACAAACAACCCTAGAGCCCCTTCTAAGTATCCCCAGACCCGGGATTATACAAAATGTTAACAAACAACCCTAGAGCCCCTTCTAAGTATCCCCAGACCCGGAATGTATGCAAAATGTTAACAAACAACTCTAGAGCCACTTCTAAGTATCCTCAGACTCGGAATGTATACAAAATGTTAACAAACAACTCTAGAGCCCCTTCTAAGTATCCACAGACCCTGAATGTATACAAAATGTTAACAAACAACTCTAGAGCCCCTTCTAAGTATCCCCAGACCGGGGATGTATACAAAATGTTAACAAACAACTCTAGAGCCACTTCTAAGTATTCCTAGACCCGGAATGTATACATAATGTTAACAAACAACTCTAGAGCCACTTATAAGTATCCTCAGACTCGGAATGTATACAAAATGTTAACAAACAACCCTAGAGCCCCTTCTAAGTATCCCCAGACCCGGGATGTATACAAAATGTTAACAAACAACTCTAGAGCCCCTTCTAAGTATCCACAGACCCTGAATGTATACAAAATGTTAACAAACAACTCTAGAGCCCCTTCTAAGTATCCCCAGACCGGGGATGTATACAAAATGTTAACAAACAACTCTAGAGCCACTTCTAAGTATTCCTAGTCCCGGAATGTATACAAAATGTTAACAAACAACCCTAGAGCCCCTTCTAATTATCCCCAGACCCGGGATTATACAAAATGTTAACAAACAACCCTAGAGCCCCTTCTAAGTATCCCTATACCCGGGATGTATACAAAATGTTAACAAACAACCCTAGAGCCCCTTCTAAGTATCCCTATACCCGGGATGTATACAAAATGTTAACAAACAACTCTAGAGCCCCTTCTAAGTATCCACAGACCCTGAATGTATACAAAATGTTAACAAACAACTCTAGAGCCCCTTCTAAGTATTCCTAGACCCGGAATGTATACATAATGTTAACAAACAACTCTAGAGCCACTTCTAAGTATTCCTAGTCCCGGAATGTATACAAAATGTTAACAAACAACTCTAGAGCCCCTTCTAAGTATCCACAGACCCTGAATGTATACAAAATGTTAACAAACAACTCTAGAGCCCCTTCTAAGTATCCCCAGACCGGGGATGTATACAAAATGTTAACAAACAACTCTAGAGCCCCTTCTAAGTATCCCCAGACCCGGGATTATACAAAATGTTAACAAACAACCCTAGAGCCCCTTCTAAGTATCCCCAGACCCGGGATTATACAAAATGTTAACAAACAACCCTAGAGCCCCTTCTAAGTATCCCCAGACCGGGGATGTATACAAAATGTTAACAAACAACTCTAGAGCCCCTTCTAAGTATCCACAGACCCTGAATGTATACAAAATGTTAACAAACAACTCTAGAGCCCCTTCTAAGTATCCCCAGACCCGGGATTATACAAAATGTTAACAAACAACCCTAGAGCCCCTTCTAATTATCCCCAGACCCGGGATTATACAAAATGTTAACAAACAACCCTAGAGCCCCTTCTAAGTATCCCTATACCCGGGATGTATACAAAATGTTAACAAACAACTCTAGAGCCCCTTCTAAGTATCCACAGACCCTGAATGTATACAAAATGTTAACAAACAACTCTAGAGCCACTTCTAAGTATTCCTAGTCCCGGAATGTATACAAAATGTTAACAAACAACTCTAGAGCCCCTTCTAAGTATCCCCAGACCCGGAATGTATACAAAATGTTTATAAAAAATCAGCTTATTCAGGATTTCCATGCTTATGCTGTACGATCACCATTATTTCTTCTTTAACAATCAGATTTTCTCAAAAAGAGTTTTTGTCATGATTTTAGATATCACCTTGTTTTTGGTTGCTGGTTTCTAGCCTATTTTTTCTGGAGCTGTTGCTGGAGCCATCAGCTATCGTGAGGGTTGCAGCATGTGGTGCACAAGAACTTCCACAGAGTATCTAGATCTGCCTAGGCAGTATGTGGTGTACGAGAACTTCCACAGAGTATCAAGGTCTGCCTGGGCAGTATGTGGCGCACGAGAACTTCCACAGAGTATCTAGGTCTGCCTGGGCAGTATGTGGCGCACGAGAACTTCCACAGAGTATCTAGATCTGCCTGGGCAGTATGTGGCGCACGAGAACTTCCACAGAGTATCTAGATCTGCCTGGGCAGTATGTGGTGCACGAGAACTTCCACAGAGTATCAGGGTCTGCCTGGGCAGTAGGTGGTGTACGAGAACTTCCACAGAGTATCTGGGTCTGCCTGGGCAGTATGTGGTGCACGAGATCTTTCACAGTATCTAGGTCTCCCTGGGCAACATGTGGTGCACGAGTACTTCAACAGAGTATCTGATCCTGCCANCACAGAGTATCTAGATTTGCCTGGGCAGTATGTGGTGCACGAGAACTTCCACAGAGTCTCTAGATCTGCCTGGGAAGTATGTGGTGCACGAGAACTTCCACAGAGTATCTAGATCTGCCTGTGCAGCATGTGGTGCACGAGAACTTCCACGGAATATCTAGGTCTGCCTGGACAGTATGTGGTGCACGCGAACTTCCACAGAGTATCTAGATCCGCTTGTGCAGCATGTGGTGAACGAGAACTTCCACAGAGTATCTGGGTCTGCCTGGGCAGTATGTGGTGCACGAGAACTTCCACGGAGTATCTAGGTCTGCCTGGACAGAATGTGGTGCACGCGAACTTCCACAGAGTATCTAGATCCGCTTGTGCAGCATGTGGTGCACGAAAACTTCCACAGAATATCTGGGTCTGCCTGGGCAGTATGTGGTGTACGAGAACTTCCACAGCGTATCTGGGTCTGCCTGTTGTTTTGTTGTCTACGCTGTTTTGATGTATCAATGTTTCCTCTCCTTATATTATTGTAAAAGGATAATTTCCAATTATGTTCTTGTATGTTGATACTGTGCTAAACTTTTTAAGATGTTGCTTTGAGTAAGGAAAACATTACAGATCTTTTCATCTGTTTAAAAGGTGCATTGAATTTGAGTTTTTTATATTCATTTTGTCGGATATCTAATACTTCAATGCTTCAATCAGCCTGTTTTGCAGTATTGCATTATAAAAATAAATCAGGTAGATTATTATTAGCGTGAAGTTTAAACATAAGTTTAGAATCTGAATAATTCGATATCCGCAATAGAAATATATATGCTATATTAATATATATGGTTTGTTCTGTCAAGATGCTCGTGTGTGCTCAGATGATCGAGTGACGTCAAATCAAATTGTACTTGACACATTCGACTCCGAAACCACAGGGAAAACAACATGTCTATGTCAAGTTTACAAGGAAGGTGCCGCAAACAACTTTCAGTTTCTAAATATTCAGGGTTTTGGAAATGGTTCTACCCCGAACGTATCCGAGTGTGGTTCTACTGTGCGCTTACGCTCGAATAATAACGAGCATATAATCAACTGTTCCACATTTCCAAGTATCCTCACGTACGTTGCGCCAATGGATGTTATATGGACAGCACTATATGCAGGGGACTCCAAGTACTGCCTAGAAATAACAAGTGAGTAATAACATTCCAATTCAACATGTGGATAGGTAAGTATCGTAGATATGACACCTGTGCCATCTTATGCATATACACTGTAGCAAACGTCAGTTGTTTGATTCTGACTACGGATTTATTTGGACACTAAGTTGTGTACAAATGAAATAAATTGAATACTAGCCTCAACCACAGGACACATTTAATCCCACTATGAAGTGATCTGTTACATTGTGTATGACTGAAACTGTTGATACTGCAGACATGTTGGCGCTGGCAATTGGTGTAAAAGATTCATATACCGTTCATCAATGATTGTTGATTTCTGTAAACACACAACTGTATACGCAACATTATAAACATATCATATAACATGTAAGCATGAATAGTTGAATAGCATTCGTTTGTAGTAAACTGCAATAATAAATAGAGTATCAGTCCTATATCTTAATGTTTATTTGTGTTACAAAATCAGCAACCGTTCCCTCTGACGCCATCATCACCGTATCATGTAGTACAGACGGAATCACCACAACCGCCAGTCCCCCTCAGTGTGTAACGCATCCTGAAAGTACCAGAGAACTTGACGATCTCATATCTACAACACCAACTGGTAATGTACAAAATTGACATGGCTCCCAATGTTGTGAATAACTTAGTATAAACAGCTCGTTTCCCCCTTGTGTTTTTTTATGTTTTGCTGTAATATTTAGGTAGCTGGATGCTGATTTAATTTGAAGGTATAAACAACTGTCGGTATACTTCCTTTATGGATAAGAAGTCATACCGCCTATTCATTATTGACCATGATAGAGGACTTTGTTTTATCAACTTCAATAACTTCGACATTTATGCATTAGTATCCATGCTTTACACATATCTTACAGACTTGAGAGAACGTTTTACCATTGTCTTTCAGATGTACAAGGCCAATGTGTTTCAGGTAAGCATACACTGTACTTGTCATTATATCAAATGCAATTGATTGTAAATCATACATTTTTCATGTTACACCTCATTTACACCAACTCTGTTAATACATATTACACATATATTGGACGTCATTAAAAAGAGTGCACTGAATATCAGGTTCAGAGGTGAAACAGGAACACATGTCGCAACGTCAAGTCAACGTGAAAATCCCAGCTCTAAGTCTATATCGGAAGACAATAACTGGAGCTAAGGAGGCACCGAATAAGCATTCTTTCTCTAAGGAAAATCTAGGAAAGAATACCGAACACCAAAGACGTCGGATATGTTCTGTCGGACCTTAATCATTGTCGAGCTGTTATAGATGTAACCTTTGTCTTTGCCGAACTCTTATATATGAAATCTTTGTCATTGCCGAACCTTTATAGATGGAATCTTTGTCATTGCCGAACTCTTATAGATGAAATCTTTGTCATTGCTGAACTCCTATAACTGGAATCTTTGTCAATGCCGAACTCTTATAGATGTAACCTTTGTCTTTGCCGAACTCTTAAAGATGGAATCTTTATCATTGCCGAACTCTTATAGCTGGAATCTTTGTCATTGCCGAACTCTTATAGATGGAATCTTTGTCATTGCCAAACTCCTTTGACGAACTCTTATAGATGGAATCATTGTCATTGCCGAACTCCTATAGCTTATAACTTGTTGTCATTGCCGAACTCTTATAGATGTACACATTTCTTCCACGTAGCAGTCTCTCATATATAAATTGTAAAATTGTCGAAAAGGCTATATCTGTCGACAGGACTCATCCATCACTAAATTCCTTAATAAATCACGAATGTAGTTATTTAACTAGCTTATAAAGAAACCTGGCACGTTTTTTCTGCTGAAAAAACGATAGCGATAATAACGCTGTTATATCCGTCACAAGATTGTTATCGAGGTGGTCATCATTGTCTAGATCTAAAGCTAATGCAGTTTGTAGATTCCTTAATTACATTGCATTATTTGTACATATGTCTACCACAGCTTTTAACCCAATTGGTTAATATCCAAAGTTCCCGTCCGATGGAGCTACTCTGCATTGACTATTTGACTTTTGAAAGGTCAAAGGGTGGCTATGAGAACATGCTGGTTATCACTGGTCATTTCACCCGCTATGCCCAAGCAATTCCAACCAAAAACCAGTAACGAGTACCACTGCCAAAGTGTTGTACAAGCATTTTATTGTCCACTACAGCTTTCCTGCCCGAATTCACATTGACCAGGGCAGGAATTTCAAAAGCAAAGTTATTTAAGAACTTTGCAAGATAGCTGGAATGGAGAAAACTATACCTACCCCTTATCATCCGATGGGCAATGGCATGGTCGAACGGTTCAACCAAACCCTGTTAAAAATGTTAGGTACAATGGAGGAGGAACAGAAATCCAATTGGAAGTCCTATGTGGCTCCACTTGTCCATGCTTATAATGCAACAAAGCATGAGACAACCGGATATTCTCCTCATTACCTGATGTTTGGTTGGCACCCAAGACTTGGTGTAGATACATTTTTAGGCATCGATATCAGTTCTGAGGCTGAAGGGAGCCGACAGTATTACGCCCAGAAGCTTAAGCG
This sequence comes from Mizuhopecten yessoensis, assembly GCF_002113885.1. NCBI lineage: Eukaryota > Metazoa > Mollusca > Bivalvia > Pectinida > Pectinidae > Mizuhopecten > Mizuhopecten yessoensis. Next base: position 296,561 of record NW_018404202.1, read on the forward strand.
TCGGTTAGATTTGCATACAAAGCTGTCTCGGCTGAAAGCGGGAGGAAGGGTAAGCGGTACAAGGATAGGTACGATAGGGGGGTTAGAGAAGCCACCTTGGAGGTTGGTGACCGGGTTCTTATGAGGAACGTTGGTATACGTGGCAAACAAAAAATGGCTGACATATGGGCTAAGGAACCCTTCATTGTCCTTAGTGTGCCAAATATTGACATGCCTGTATACAAGATCCAGAAGGAGTCGGGGAAGGGACCTATAAAGACAGTACATAGGAACCTCCTCCTCCCTTGCATGTGGCTACCAAGATTAGAAGGTGTTCATGGACCAAGGGAGACAATCCGAAACCATCAGAATGCCAAGATAGACTTAATTGAGAGTTTCTCCTCAACTACTGACTCTGACAGCCCTGATGAGGATGGGAGTCAAACACTCAGGTATATTAGTCTTGCTAGGAGTCCCAAACGCACTGCTGCTGAGTCGCGACAGCCAGTGCAACCAAACACTTTTGATGCAGGGGATCCTCTGAGAAGGGGGAATAAAGGTGTTTGTGGAAAATCCAACACTGCGGGCTACTGGTGGTTATTAACCTTAGGGTTTACTATCAATTTATGTAGTTATGTAGCTTAATTGTAACTTACATTCAATGGTTTAAAAAAGATTGATATTCATATCAGGAATGCATTGTTTCCACTGGCAGTGGGGAGATTCTTTTGAGTGTATAACGTACATGATTATGTTACCTGGGGATACTGGCCAAGGTGGCGAGATGGATATTTAACTTCAGCTTTAAGGGTTATAATTTGTTGTTTGTAGTTTAATAATGCCAGGAATCATTTCCCCTTTGCAGGGGAGAATGTCACGGTGGCCAAACTTATTAACAGTTTGTTCAGTAGGTTTAGTATTTAAAATTATGTATTTTAAATACGATGTAATTTGAGTACATGTTAATACTTGCGCTGTGTATCGTATATATTGGTATATATGTCTGTATCAGGTAATGTACATGTGTTTTAATTGTGACGTATGAGAGGTGGGTGCAAGTATTGACTGAGAGTGACACTTTGACCTATGACCCATATGGCCCTATCCATGCACGTGAAAAACCTCACCCTGGGCTCTGCCCAGGTGAAATTATTCACTCTACACCAACCCTTGACTTAGATTAGTCGCATGTGAATTGCCTGTGTGGGTTACTGCATATTTAATCTAAAATACAAATGTAATATTAAACAAAGTATGAGTTCAGTTTAACAGATTATTAAGTAAAGTACGTTGGTTTATAATCTGTTGCATTAGAATTATATTGCCGTAAAGTATCTGAGGCTATAAGTTAAATTAGGGTACACGTTGTCAGGTCGTGGTCAGGTTTTATAACATCATGTCATAGGGTTAAAATTAGGGTGTAATTATGTTATTTAAGTTTCTGAAATAAAATGTAATAATATAATATTAATTTACAAGTAATGTCTAAATATTAAATAATTTATGGTATTAATATATGCTGATATAGATAGACGTTTACACGTGTCCTATATGTACACTTAGACATCGTATTTTTATTTTAGGGAACTGTCTCCGTTCACGATGTGAATGTTAAATAAACTGTCATCTTTGTGTACATATGTCTATGGGTTAATGTATATTCTCACAAGAAGAAACCCACACAAATACTCGTGTGACATAAACAACCGAAGAGGTGGAGACCTACGTGTGGGATAGACTAGTAACAAGTTCGTGTTTTTCCAGGGAAACATTATCAATATACTTGAGCGTGAAGTGTGTTGTTGGTGATTTATATGTCTGAGACTATGCCGTATACACAATAGTGGTCATTGTAATATATAACATGTTCGTGCCTTACACACACACTATTCAAAGCCTATTCGGTTTGTTTCAGTTGAAAGTGTCGTTTTGACCATAGTGTTTGGATATCTACTGGCAGCTCTTGTGACTGTAACCACTGTGATGTACTTCAGAAGGTAGATATTGTGACACGTCTTTTTCTATGTTTAATCATTCTACTAAATTCCGCCATCCAACCGTCGTATGCTACCCCGATATTCCTGTACATTAAGTTCCCATTGTATTTATAGTACTATGCTTTGCTGCAAAAAAATATTGATCTAAACCATCGTTCACAGTATGTGTCTAGCATTACATATTATGAAATGATAAAAAAAATCTGAGCTTTCAAATGCTGAAACGAAACGTTATGTGTAGCAATCTCAGACGAAGCACAAAAGGGTACACAAAAAAATGGTTAAAATTATTGTTAGTAGTATTTTTTCCGTCCGAATCAGACGTACATTGTAATGTACTGCGACATAAAAGAATTATACATAGAATTAAAAATTGTTTCTTTATGATGTGCTTCCCTAATTTCTACAGAAAACAAAGTAATTATCAGTATAACGTGACCAAAAATATCATAAAGAGATAGAATGAAACACGATCCCAAGAGCCAAGCAGTTATGTTGGGCTTTTTTTTAGGAGGAAAGAAATCCATGTTCTGGACTTATGTCATTATTTTTAACTGTGTTAATATGTAAGACAAGGTCTGTTTTGTTATTTCAGGAAAACTATACGGCTGGAAAATAAAATGAAGAAAAATGTTGATGAATGTCGTGATACAGTGTCGACCGTGCTCACTGACATTACAAGTATAGCCCCGAGGGCGGCCGCACCTACCCCAGTGTCAGAACCACTGACCACAACAATTCCTTTATATGATGAACCTGACTCCAGCAGATATGATGGCCATGACTCTAAGAGATATGATGACCTCGTCTCTAAGAGATATGATGACCTTGTCTCTAAGAGATATGATGACCTCGTCTCTAAGAGATATGATGATCCTGACTCCAGAAGATATGATTACCCTGACCCCACGAGATTTAATGTGCCTGACTCCGAGCTACATGCCGACGTTGACCCCACGAGATTTGATAAGCCTGACTCCGAGAGACGTGATAATGCTGAGTCCACAATACATGAGGACATTGACCCCATTAAAATCGATGACCCTGACTATTTACATGTACTCTAAATGACGAGAACACATCAGAGGTGGTGTTAATTAACATTGGCTATTGTAAACAAAAGGTTATATTTTTTAAATAGTTATAATTTTATATTGATTGAAGCAGACTAACTATTATCGTAGTATAATAGCAGGAATGTTCCCCAGTACTTACATCGTATGTAACGTCTAATATAAACACCCTGTTGTCTATAAACAAATCTTAACACAAAGAAATCAAACAAGTGCTTTCCGATCACAAAATGCCGAGCAGAAATAGTTCCTGATACTTTGACGATTTCACGGATATAGAAAGTAGAGCAAACAACACTGAACGGCAGCTCAATCATGTGGTAGACTTTGTAGGCAATCATTAAATGTGTATGATGAAGTACAATGTACGGATGTTGTCTATAGATAATGGTAGGGATATGGAGACAATCATTATCGTTATCGCTAAAAAGAAATAAGAAAACGGCACATATCAGTCACAGAACACGGTATTCTCAGCTGATGCTTTGGTCATCACAAAGGCGATGTAATCTCGTCTGTTCTTTGTTAATATTATTAGTTAAAACAAATGGAAAATTAAGTACCTTTCAGGGCGAATAAACGATAATAAGCACACATTAAAGTTTGTGCTTTCGGGATGAAGTAAACCAAAAGTGTTTATTAGCGGCTCAAGTGGTCTTGGAAAAAAACCTCTTCGCTGTTCATTAAATTTGTTCCAAAATCAACCCAATTCTTCATGATTCCACAACAAATCATTTACGTTGACTAGGTCTGTGATGGTGTACGCATTGAGCTAACCGTTTAAAGGGAAATAACTCAGCTGAGCTTCAATATCATTTCGTGTGATCAAATCATCTATGTGAATATGTTTTGTTTCAGTTATTATTTAACATTTAGATATCAAGTATACGTTATGAGATATCATGCGTAATATACCAATGTTAGGACTATACGGATATTACTAGTTACTATCAGTTGTGAGTACCAATCCTTTATTTCGTTTCATTGTTTAAGTATATGAATTGGAGTAACATCCCCTTTCAATTGAATTATGTCTCATTGTTGGTAATTTTATTTTAGTTACATGTAGCTACTAATATACAGGTTATGTATTTATGTATCATTGCTTGTTTGTTTTTCGTTATCGACCATCAAATAAAACTTTAAACATGTCGTAAGTGAAATTGTGGGATTTCTGTTAGTCTTTTAGTTCCTTATTTGATCTGGAACAGTTCTGGAACAGATCTGGAACATCAAATCGACCATCAAATAAAACTTTAAACATGTCGTAAGTGAAATTTTATTTTTCATATACTGTCTCATTAGGGACTGAAGGGCGGAACCAAAATGGATAAATCAAGTATACTGTTTCATGACTGTCTTCTTCAATACCGGCAAAGTGATTTAAATAAATTTACAATAAATGAACGCTTGGCAAAGAGGGTTTAGAACATTATACCTATGGGATACATAATACCATCATTACAAATATGTCCGCCCTCAGCCTGACATAATAACGTCATTACAAATATGTCTGCCCTCAGCATGACATAATAACGTCATTACAAATATGTCTGCCCTTATCCTGACATAATAACATCAATACAAATATGTCTGCCCTTAGCCTTACATAATAACATCATTACAAATATGTCTGCCCTCAGCATGAAATAATAACGTCATTACAAATATGTCTGCCATCAGCATGACAAAATAACGTCATTACAAATATGTCTGCCCTTAGCCTAACATAATAACATCATTACAAATATGTCTGCCCTTATCCTGACATAATAACATCAATACAAATATGTCTGCCCTTAGCCTTACATAATAACATCATTACATATATGTCTGCCCTCAGTCTGACATAATAACATCAATACAAATATGTCTGCCCTTAGCCTGACATAATAAGATCATTACAAATATGTCTGCCCTTAGCCTTACATAATAACATCATTACAAATATGTCTGCCCTTAGCCTTACATAACAACATCATTACAAATATGTCTGCCCTTAGCCTTACATAATAACATCATTACATATATGTCTGCCCTCAGTCTGTGTTCTATGTTGGTATACTTGTACCAACCTGACATATTTTAAATAGAAAAAAGACCATGTAAGGTCCCGTAGTCTTGTTGAAAACTAGAACAATGCTATTGAATAATAAAAATATTTTGTTAGAAACGACTATATTTTATTTTAATACTGAAATTAGCTTGTTGAGACCTGGGCTTACGTTGTTACAAAGAAAGTTTCCTTATCGTCAATTAGTTACCTCTGCCACATATTTGTGTCGTTTAATGAAAACATAACATAGCAAACTTTACATTGAAAGCCATTTAATTGGAATTGAAATTTAACATTTAACAAACAGGCACAGTGACGCTTCACACGTCAACTTAAAACATATGTTTCAAACACAACACATATTTGATAATACACCGCTTACTCTGACAGAAAAGTTCACATGATACAAGTTACAGTTAACTTTCATGGTAAAGGACGTAATAGGCTACATAATGAGTCACTCCGATACGTCGAACTCATCACCAACGTTTTACATGCCGTTCAGCAGCTATTATAATATATATAATTGCCCTATATATTCGTGCTCTTGGTCCCTCCGCTTGCTGTCTCTATTCCATTTCAAACTAACGTGTGTATTACATCCGAAAACTTTTCACTTTTTCATACCGGATATACTCTCGGGATGATGGTAGTTTTACTAAAAAATATATCTAGGGTCAATAAAGAGATTGTAGAAATTATATGACATCCCTTAAATGAACTATGATAACATAAAAATTGATTGCATCGCACATCAAGAAGGTTTTTTGATAAGCTGTAAAAACGCGCTATTGCTTGTATTTGCTAAAAATGTTACATTAAAGCCAATCCATTAGATAATATGACAGTTTTGATACAAAGACAGTATCCACGATAATTTCGTATGTCAACATCGTGGAGATAATATCCACGTGAATCTTAGTATTCTTAATTTCCGTAAACATCACGAACAGAAAAAGCCCGCGTGAAAAAATGAAAAAAATAAACTCAAAAATATATATCAGATTGAAAATTGTTCTACTAACAATGCTAGTTGGAAATCTTGACAGAACTTGTGGCGATTGGAGAATCACAAACACACACTCGAACTGTTAGCATACTGCATGGACTACAAGAGGCACATGTTCACAACCTAAACAAATATCACAGATTTCTTACGGTATACAACGTACAACTTAAAAGTTTCACACAGTGTATTCGCACACACTGCCTATTCCAACACTTCCCGATTCATAGTACTATACACTCACAATCCATTACTTTCTGGTATCGCACTTTCACGCGCACCCACACAAGCATACATCTTGTTCAAACACTTAACACCTCCACACACACTGTCGATCCTAAAAAAATGTCGGTATGCAACTCACAGAAAATCTTTTTAAACAGAGGCAACCACAATTCCTGTTTAACTATGATTGATATGGCACAAAGGTTCAATAAGAGTACATCCATTCCTGGTCGGTACCTACGGAGTTGTCTCCTCCTGCGCACTTTGGACACATATAGCTGCGATACTCTGTATTGTAATCCCAGAGAACTTTATGAAATTGCATCACTTCTGGCTGTATTCATACTTAGAAGAGAGACGTGACCAGGTGAACAGTTGCGTGAATCTATCATATTATTAAGTTCGTTACCATGGTTTTCTATCAGACATTGTTCCTCCTGTTCACCGCTTGTATCTATCACGAAGGGAGCAGGGTCTTTGGAAAGATTTTCGAGCATAATTGGATCCTCCTGCTTGTGTTCCTGAAAACCCAAACATCAAAATATTTCTCACTTGTAATTGAAGTATCATGCAATAAACGTACACATATAATTTGTGTTCTGTAGATATACAATAGGTTGTGAGAGCAACTAATGAACACATGTGTAATCACTTACGGTTATATAGTTCTTTAGTTCAATACGGATAAAGATGAAACGATTGACACAAAAAGGTTCCTTTTTGCATAATCTCGTACTTACCCGTTTAATTTTTGTCATGGTTTCTACAATGGAGACGAAAGATGGCCTCTCTTTTGGCTTAGATTTCCAACATTTTTTCATCAGATCAAATCTGAAAAAAGAAATCATTAATTGGTAGCTCACCTGTTTCGACCACAAAGGGGATACGTAACATAGCTGGTGAACCCGACGTTGTGAGATATCTGTCGGGTAACTGATCATTTCGATTCATGTATTATATTTCACATCTATTGATACTGCTGACTCCGACGTCGCCAGATGTTTATCATCTCAAAATGACACATCCATGACGTAAGAGTTGTTAACAGGTTTCACAATAAGTTGTCACCCTCCACATGCCGCCACTTAAGTACACGTTGGTCTTGCTATCGTCGCCATTTTCAACACATTGTTGGTATCTCCATTGATCACCATGGTTTGAAAAATATTATCATGGAACGTTACCGACGATGGCGGCGTGAATGATATGTTTAAGGTCATGTGAAACACACAGCAGTTACAATTTAAGTTGCCTCCCTTGCTACAGTTAATATCCTTACTGTTCCCTCTAAGGTAAGTTTTACAAATGCAATAAACATGTGCAACTCAAAGTCATCAACACCAGGAACTTAAGGGGATATATAACATTTTGATTTAATACTGTGAACACCCCAAAACAATAATAAATAGATGTCGGTCCAAACGAAAGGTTTGCACCGACATCTATTTATTATTGTTTTGGGGTGTTTAAAGTATTAAATCAAAATGTAGAGAAGAAGAACATGGAATACTGTAGATTTTACCTTGTGTTTTCAGAAAAGAAAAAAAGGAATCTGAAGTATTGAGGTATTGTTTTGTAAAGGAATTCGCGATTTTTTCGCTGTTAACGTACAGTTCTCCCGAACATAGTGGCGGCTGGTTCAAACGGCCGTGCCCTAGGACATATTTCATCACTTCAGCGTTCGTCTTTCCTGGGTAAGGCACAAACCCCATCGTAAACACCTCCCACAGTACCACACCGAAAGCCCTACAACAGAAACACGGTTAGATAATACTGCTACTTTAAAATACAGCGGTAAATGAATCTTAACTATTGACTCGTCTAACTTAATGGAACCTATTACTTCGGAGGGTGGGGGAGGTAAGCGACGTAATATGGGAGGTAAGCGACGTAATAGGGGAGGTAAGCGACGTAATAGGGGAGGTAAGCGACGTAATAGGGGAGGTAAGCGACGTAATAGGGGCTGTGTGCGTGTGTGCATTGTACTAATACTGAGTAGTTAAGATTAAATAACAGGAAATTATATTCATGCAGTATCTTGGACTGACTTTTATGAGATTACTAAATGATTTTTCCATAGAATGATAAAAAGTATACAAACTCCTACCGCATTGTTGTTGTTTTTTTAAATTCTTTTATTTTTGAAGATTTTTTAACAGTACATAATACATTTACAATTCATTTTTCCATACACATACACACACTCATTCCATTTCTAGTCGCTAGCAAAAATTCAACACTATATTAAAGATACATAAAAAAATATGTTCTTTGTAGTTAATAGTGTAAATGCATATAATTGTGATATGAACTGTTTTTAAGAAAGAAAAGAATGAGAGATAGAAGAATTAAAGGAAGAATAGAATCAACATAGAGAAAGAGAACTTGAATAAGAGGGAGAAGGGGTACATGCTGACATGACAAGGAACTTTGATGTATTTATTAAAAGAAATAACTCGTTTATGAGTAAAGGTGTGTTTTTTTTATTATAATATTATATTAGTATTAATATTGCCAGGGACTTTGACCTGTTTTTGTATCAACTATATTTCCATACAGCTCTATATTGTAAACATTTGTTGAAAATAGATATCACTATAGAGGATATAAAAATATGGCATTGATAGCAAATCATACCAAGATTCACCCAACTTGAGACTGAATCATAGTATATGATTCTGAACCATGTTAAAGCAAAGAAGACCACGTTCCAGACATAGATTCTTGTATAAAAAGTAACATGTATAAAAATACATGAAAGAAATTTCAATAAGGAACAATGCTACTTAAGAGAATACAAGTCATAATAGCAGGACATACCAAGTTTTGTTGAGAGCAAAATCAAGCAAGACTGAAGCAACGAGATAGCAATGGGCAGTAACTCTTACAGAAAAACACAACTTCCTATCATATTCTTAAATTAAAGTTTACCAAGTTAAGATATCAGTTACAATATAAGAAGTGATCACCAGGCAAACATGTCTATGCAGAGGACAGACATGGAAATCGCATTTCTTTTATAATTTTAAAAGAAAATGAAACATCTAAGTATTTCTATATTAAGATAGAGACCAATAACCTTTCCCATTTTTTCCATTCATTCTTAAACATGGTAAGATAATTTTCCCCTATTTACGTAGAGACCAATAATCTTTCCCATTTTTTCCATTCATTCTTAAAGATGGTAAGATAATTTTCCCCTTTACCAGTAGCTATATATTTTTGAGTGTGATATGTTTCTTTAATACAGTTTTTCAAAGCTGATAAAGACAGGCTCTTTTCCTGGCATCTTGTGTTATACAAATAGTGCTTCATATCAAAATAAGTAAGTTATCGTTTCATTCTCAGTATTACAACCGCTGCAGAATGGACTATCGACTAGGCCTATTTTATAAAGATATGAATTTGTAGTTAGAATATATTGATTTATTCTAAGTTGAAGCCATTGTAATTTTGTATTTTTACAAATATTGAATGGTGTAAATTATATTTTCCTCCATATTTGTTCATCAAAATCAAATATTGCTTCCATTTCCTTTTCCCAGTAGATGTTATGTTATTTTGACACAAACAGTTATAAAAATCTTTTACTCTCTTTTTGTGTTTGAAAAAAAATCTAAATTGGAAGGTACGTATGGTCGATTTATAGTTTCAGCAGAAATGTCATCTATAATAGTTCTTTTTATTGCTTTTATGACACCGTGATAAAAAAGGAAGTTAGTACGAATAATATATTTTTCTATGAATTCTGGATAGCTGTAAAAAATTCCGTTGCTATTTTCTTTAACTACGTCATTAATTATTATTACTCCTTTCCTATACCAATCCCTGTAAAAAATGCTCTTATTTTCTATTGTTATTAAGCTATTGTACCAAATGGGTATTGTTCTTAGAAAACTCCATAAACTTACAAAGATCGATTTTTTTATAACATTGTGCTGAATACGTATTAAGAAATATCCAAATTTCAGGTCCACGAGACAGATAGAACATATAGTCAATGTGTTAACCTGAACTGTAAACAAGGTCAGGTATATATACTTGTACTGTAAACAAGATCAGGTATACATATTTGAACTGTAATCAAGGTCAGGTATATACACTTGTACTGTAAACAATTGCAAGGTCAGGTATACATACTTGTACTGTAAACAAGGTCAGGTATATATACTTGTACTGTAAACAAGGTCAGGTATACATACTTGTACTGTAAACCTAGCAATCTGTTATACTGCGTTGAACCACCGATTTAGTACTATACACGTTCCAAAACATACGTACTTGAATATAATGATTTCAATCAATTTCAATATCTCTTTCACAACACATTTGCATGTTGGTAAGTTTCGCTGTCGAGTTATGTCTCTTTCGTCTATTTGAAGCGAAAATGAGATAGTCACGACTTTGTGCCCAATAGGGAAAGTTGCCAATATGTAATGGTAGCTGGTAAATTACATAGAACGGAATTGAAACAGAAACGCCAACACACATATCATCAGCTTTCCATCATAGTGACTTATCAACATTATTCAAAGCTTTGTCAATTTTATAAATGCACCAAAATGCAACATCTTGATATTTTTTGATTTTTTTTTGACAAATATTGAATTATCTTACATCTCGTTTGTTCTACTTTTAATTATATCAAGGTCAGATATTGAGTTTAAGTAAAAAAAATGATCATAAAACAGAACAAGAAATTAAAATATCAGCAATAAGGAGCATATGTTTCTCAAGAAAACAAATCATAAAAATAACCAAAACCACATACTTCAGTAATGCTGATATGTATATCATGTAGGCAGTTTCTTGTGAACTTGGGCCGTTCCATTTATTTGTTAGTTTCACATTCATAAAATTAAAAAGGATTCGTTGTAACTTTTGGTTATTAAACATCTCAAAATTAAAAACCAATATTTTCCCCAATGTTTTGGTGACGTTACAAATAAATGATAAGATGATTATTAATAAGTTAAGAGTCGAGCTTATGCCACATCACATTAAGAGGAAATTTGGCCGATATCGTAGTTGACCTACTTACCAGACATCTGTTTTGGACGTGAACACTCCGTCCATGAATGCTTCCGGTGGCATCCATTTCACTGGTATCATAGCAACGCCGTTCTTCCGGTAGTAATTTGTTCTGTTAACAAAAGAGAAAACATATTTCCTTTAAGGTTTGAGAACTTGAAGAATGCGAAACTGTGTATCGTTGTTTTATAATGATCAAAGAATTATAGGATGTTTTCGAATACCAACCCTAGTATTTTTTACCGGAGTACGTCATGGTACATGTATTCATGGACAATAAGTTCGGAGGAACTCAACTAATGTTTAAAAATAGTACCACGTTACAAGTTGATCTTAGTCTACAGAGAAAAAAAATAGCATACAAAATTCTTTTAAAAAACAATCCTTTCTCTACAGATATTCCAAAAATAAAACGATGTTAAAACAAGTTTTCTTACACCTTGTTAATCGCGCAACATCTTTTCTGTTCTATTTATTTTTTATTTTTTTGGAAAGTTTTAACAATTTCATTCTAATTTGAATATGCAGAACTAATGTAGTATTTGATCAAGATTTATTGATGAAGTATTTTGGTTTAACGAGAATAAAATACTCGTATAGAGAATATAGTTTTTATTCTAAAGAATACTGCAATGCCGTCAACATCATTTATTATGAGTGTACCATCAGGAGGTGTGTATATACAGAATACAGATGTTATATCAATAACGATAGTTCATCAAAAACAAGATCATAAGATAGATGCAGATTGTTGGCGTAGGTGTTAAACCTCGGTATGTGTTTGCTGGTATTTACCGTTTGATGTGTGTCGTGTTGTACTTATGTTATTCATTATGAAAGGTTTTTTATGAAAACAGCAAAGATAGCACGCGGATGTTTTAATTTGTAGATCTTAACATCGATACCAGTCCAGCTACACTGTTGTTATTGCTGTTACGTCAGTAAAACCGTACATGTCGGGTAGTGAAACATTACACTTTAACAGTTTTATGAAAACCACCTGTTTGCCGAGCGTGGAATTTATAAAGTTAAAACATGTTTGCCTGCTTTTTGCCTATGTTTATATAGAGATTCATACGATTTTACATGATTTCATCATATACACTATCGAAACTGCACAATTAATACTTAAATAAAAAATGAAATAATTTAAGATTACAGGCAATGAGTGGAAGAACACATCGGGAGTTTACCCTTTGGAACGAACGTCTATAGTAATATAACTTATGACGCGTATAAACGCATGTGACGATGCATTACATTACATGGCAGCCTGACCATAAAGACCTTTTGTGAAGGGGGTAATCTGCATTGTTTCCCTGTTGGGGATAAGTTCCCTAGAGTGAAGTCTGAGATAAAATCCTCTTAAGAATAACAAGTCCTCTCATGGGAAGGCTTGTTTGCCTGAGTGTCTGCTGGAGGTCTTGGTCCTCCCACCCTATTTGGCCGATATTTTACAGACATGTTTGACATTGTTGCTATATGAGTGAGGAATAAATAACATCCCTGATAAATAACGTAAACGTTTTTTACCAATATTATATAATACAATCAAACGTTTTTCCGTATTGTTTATTTTTCTATTTGTTTAATTAGAACAATGGTTACACGTTTTGTCAAATTGAACTATTGATAAAGGATAAGTATAAGGGGGATATATAGTGTTGTAAACGAACTATCTGTTTGTGTTATTATATGATATTACATTCCTCAGTGTTAGACACAACTGGTTCAGGTTCTTCAAAATATACAGAGAAACGACCTTGGTTTTTAGAGGAATGGGATGTATACTGTGTCTTTCTTGAAATCTATATAGGAAAACTGTCAGGCTGTGCTATCGGTTTGAGTATGGAGGGATATTTGTCACATCAAATTTTGGATCAAGAGGGTTGCACTTCTTTGATGTAAGTATGTATTATACGAAACATTTATCATGGGTAATTGTTATACATAGAGTAAATAATGTGTCAATTTGTAATACAGGTGTCTTATTGTTCAGTATTCTTTAAAGATCAAATAAAGATATTCAACGTACCGTAGAATGTCTCTCGCCATTCCAAAATCTCCTATTTTGGCTACGCGATGTGGACCCTTTTCTGTTAGCAGACAGTTTCTGGCGGCTATGTCCCTGTAAACAAGTATTATAGATACAGTCACAGCTGGGATGTTTTCTCAATGAAATATACCTCGTTACATATTGTAACTGTGATTTGTGATAGAGTTATCTCTCTTTTATAAAATCATATGCATTATCTTCTGAACCAGATAATATAATTGGTCGTGCACCAGCCTTTTGATCAGAATGTCTTAAGAGCTCGGGACGGCGAGATGTGGTTGTGAGTTTACTCTTAACCCTCGGACATACTCGACTAGTTATACAGACCCATAACACGCCGTGCACGTATACGAACTCCAGCGTGCATACAAACACGCACTTGGACACATAGGGTTTCATGTTCTAAGGTGGATTACGTGATAAGATGCTGAATGTGATGGTATATAACATATTTTAAACCTTAAGAATGGCATGAAAGTAAAATTACATGGATTTGTTTATGTATATAAAATATGTCGGGACCTATTTTACCACGTCATATCTGCCAAATACTTGATAGAATTAAGAATGAAGATTAATGACACAGTAAAATAGCATACGTTCCCTTATATCATTCAATATGGAAGAGTTTCAGTAGTACATAAGTTGTTTTAAAAACCACTTTTGCGAAAACATCAGTGGTGATACTTACCTGTGAATGAACTTGTTACTTTCGAGATACTGACAGCCTTTCGCTATGTCTAAAGATAACTTTAATAAATCCAAAATGCTGAGGGAGGAACATTCTCCTTTCTGAAATGAAAAGAATAAACAATGAAATGTCGAAATTGTATAATCAATGTACTAGCATTGTAAAAAAAAGGCAGATAATTGTTTTGCTTTAACAATACTACAATAAACAAGACGGGGATTGTTCTTATAAAATGTCAGTATGTGTCTGTGTAATAAATCAAGCTACATATTTTTAAGGTCAGTTTAGTGATATACGTTATCGTAACATGTTGTATGTATCGTAATCTGATTTCATCCATAACTGTATTCCCGTCCTATATTATTGAATAATATGCGAGTAGTTGATAGACAATTCAGGTTGCACTGTGTTTGGTGATTGCATAAGTCAAATTTTATTATCTTATATTATTATTATTATTATTATTATATATATATTATTATTTATTTAATAAGGCATTTTCTATTGTGACATCACGATTCATGGAAATTGTTTCGCCTGTTTGGACGCTGAAATCATGCATTGCCCACAGCCATGTTTAGTTTTGCAGATACAATATGAATGTTATGAGAAACTTGTGATATCTTTTTGTCTTATTTATCTACCCCTTGTACAAGATTGTGTATATGCAACCATGGTACTTTGGTGCAGTCTATTCACATTCAATCACTACTAGGCGTCCTAAAAGTAGACTCCTTAAATTGCAACGTACCTCTCTCGGTCGCGCGTCCCTGACAAAAGTACGTAGGTCGCCTCCCTCCATAAGTTCTAATATCAAAAACATGGATCGATCGTCGATGGAAATTCCCAAAAATCTGATGATGTTTGGATGTTTAAACTTACTGCAAAATAACGCAAAAATGTCGTAAATCAACTGCGTGTGGATATTTAAAAGAAGAGAAATTGCAAGGCGCGTTCAAAAGTTATATACGGAATTTAATACAAGTCAAGTTGCAATGTAATTTCGATTCATTTATATTGGTAATGCTTTCTAGAAAATCGATGTATTTCAACCATAATATCAGCCTCTTTGACCTCATACAAATATGAAGAGAATATCGATAACGCAACAGTTGTTAGTTCACAGTATAGCCTTATAATGTTCCGGAAAATACAGTCGTTTACCTTAGAATAATTGCTTCGAAGAAGAACTCGGATTTGGTCTGCTCTGAACACAGCGAAGGTAATGTCTGAAACAAAACAAACAAGAAATGTTGGCTATGGAACAACTGATTTGATAATGTAAAACATAACACTATACAGTCTTGAAACACATCATTGCATATTTAACATTATCAAAATCGTTTTCACAAACCAAAGTATAAAGAAAGACACCACTAATGTTTACATATTGAAGACTTTAAACATCTGGATAATGTTTGTTATCCAATAGGATTATTCCATGTTCAGATAATCATTTATATTGAAGATAAATTTGTGTGGAAGAGAGAGACATTTAGGATTATTCTCCGATGGTTGTCTTACTTTTATAGCTACTGGAAGTTCGTTTCGTAAATGAGCCACATCCGCCAATAATCCGTAAAATACTTCTCCAAATGCACCTTTACCGATCATACTACAAGAACAACAACAAGATATTAAGATTGAACTTTAAAAATAACATTTTGACGATGAGTCATTTAACTATTATTAGTCACTTTGTTGGAAATACATGCCCAGCGATGGCATTATGTTATTATCTCTTTATAACAACTACTGCTACAACATACAGCCTGTAACAAGCGTACCTGACGACTACTGCTACAACATACAGCCTGTAACAAGCGTACCTGACGACTACTGCTACAACATACAGCCTGTAACAAGCGTACCTGACGACTACTGCTACAACATACAGCCTGTAACAAGCGTACCTGACGACTACTGCTACAACATACAGCCTGTAACAAGCGTACCTGACGACTACTGCTACAACATACAGCCTGTAACAAGCGTACCTGACGACTACTGCTACAACATACAGCCTGTAACAAGCGTACCTGACGACTACTGCTACAACATACAGCCTGTAACAAGCGTACCTGACGACTACTGCTACAACATACAGCCTGTAACAAGCGTACCTGACGACTACTGCTACAACATACAGCCTGTAACAAGCGTACCTGACGACTACTGCTACAACATACAGCCTGTAACAAGCGTACCTGACGACTACTGCTACAACATACAGCCTGTAACAAGCGTACCTGACGACTACTGCTACAACATACAGCCTGTAACAAGCGTACCTGACGACTACTGCTACAACATACAGCCTGTAACAAGCGTACCTGACGACTACTGCTACAACATACAGCCTGTAACAAGCGTACCTGACGACTACTGCTACAACATACAGCCTGTAACAAGCGTACCTGACGACTACTGCTACAACATACAGCCTGTAACAAGCGTACCTGACGACTACTGCTACAACATACAGCCTGTAACAAGCGTACCTGACGAGTCTTATTTTAGACCTAGGGATATTCCTGATCATTTCCTCACTATCCTGTATCCACTCGTAATACGGCGATATAGTCATGGTGCAGATACTTCCGTTTAGCGACGCCTGGCGGCCGGAATTTGTGTCCTCCGCAAGTAGCGCCTCATCCTGAAGTGTGTGTTTATCCTCTAGACATGACAGGGTGGTTGAGTTGGTGGCTGACGAGTGGGAGGAGTTCTTTCGGTAAGGTGTCTTACACGGACCTTCTACCGCCTGGCGACGACGCTTCACTACTGATAACACAAGGTGAATGTCATTGAAAGGAAAACAAAAGACGAAAACACTGCGAATGGCATATGGAAAGGTATACACTGTGAGGTTTAGCCACTTCATCATTCACAACGTGCAAAATTTCGTTGTTTTCTTAGCTTGTTCTTTTTAAAAACCATCAATTAAATGGCATAAAAGGTTAAAGTGAAGAAGCTAATTAAATCACTTTACAAGAATTCCTCCAAGGTTCCAAAAGGGCTAAGTACCAGTTACTTTTAAAACGAATAAATAAAGTACATGTATGTAAAACAATACTTTTGTTCTCTTTGACGATTGTTTAGAAAAAACCGTTTTGATAGGCTTATGACACATGGGTATTTCGAGGATGCCAATCTCTATAAGTTAGTCCCTTTGAATGTGAATCTCAGTTTAGTGGATTAGTATGTGCATATATGTACGATTGATCAAGTATGTACATATACTTACGACATCAATATAAAAAAACATCTAAAAACTCTTGTATGTTCATATTTTCTTTTTACATATTTCACGGAGCTGGTCAACGATTAAAACATTCCTGATCCATGCTGATTTGTTTTCAACGTACGTCTTCTTGCTAAAGACAGTGTAGATACTATGTAAACATTTAAGCATATCCAGTTAAAGTAAAGATCACCAACATTAACAATCAGATCGTTAGTAATATTTGTCATGGGATTTTTAAAAAGACATGTTTTCACATTCAAATTAGTCCAACATGATGAATAAAGCATGCTATCTCCAGTCCCGTAAAACATTCTTAGTCATAAACTCCTCTGGGTATTTTGTTCAGTACAACAAAACAACATTCAATATCGCTGATAATTGTAATATATAACCAAACCTATTTATCTTAATCAAATTGATAATCGTTTGGCAGTATTAAAACTGAGACACTACCTACATACCTATCAGTGTCACGGAGACAGCGGGGAGACCAGCTAACACACAACTACATGGACCTGAGTCACTGAATACGTACCTATCAGTGTCGCGGAGACAGCGGTGAGACCAGTACAACACTAGGACATGGACCTGAGTCACTCAATACGTGCCTATCAGTGTCACGGCGACAGCGGTGAGACCAGTACAACACTAGGACATGGACCTGAGTCACTCAATACGTACCTTTCAGTGTCACGGAGACAGCGCTGAGACTAGTAACAACACTAGTACATGGCCCTGAGTCACTCAATACGTAGCTATCAGTGTCACGGAGACAGCTGTGAGACCAGTAACAACACAAGTACACGGACCTGAGTCACTCAATACGTACCTATCAGTAGTACATGGACCTGTGTCACTCACTACGTACCTATCCGTGTCATGGAGACAGCGGTGAGACCAGGCCAGCTAACACACAAGTACATGGTACAACACTAGTACATGGACCTGAGACACTCCATACGTACCTATCAGTGCCACGGAGACAGCGGTGAGACCAGTACAACACTAGGACATGGACCTGTGTCACTCACTACGTACCTATCCGTGTCATGGAGACAGCGGTGAGACCAGTACAACACTAGGACATGGACCTGAGTCACTCACTACGTACCTATCCGTGTCATGGAGACAGCGGTGAGACCAGGCCAGCTAACACACAAGTACATGGTACAACACTAGTACATGGACCGGAGTCACTTCCTACGTACCTATTACTGTCACGGAGACAGCGGTGTACATGGACCTGAGTCACTCCCAACGTACCTATCAGTGTCACAGAGACAACGGTGAGACCAGTAACAACACAAGTACACGGACCTGAGTCACTCAATACGTAGCTATCAGTGTCACGGAGACAGGGGTGAGACCTGTAACAACACTAGTACATGGACCTGAGACACTCCATACGTACCTATCAGTGCCACGGAGACAGCGGTGAGACAAGTAACAACACTAGTACATGGACCTGAGACACTCCATACGTACCTATCAGTGTCATGGAGACAGCGGTGAGACCAGTACAACACTAGGACATGGACCTGTGTCACTCACTACGTACCTATCAGTGTCATGGAGACAGCGGTGAGACCAGTACAACACTAGGACATGGACCTGAGTCACTCCATACGTACCTATCAGTGCCACGGAGACAACAGTGAGACCAGCTACAACACTAATACATGGACCTGAGTCACTCCATACGTACCTATCAGTGCCACGGAGACAACAGTGAGACCAGCTACAACACTAATACATGGACCTGAGTCACTCAATACGTGCCTATCAGTGTCACGGCGACAGCGGTGAGACCAGTACAACACTAGGACATGGACCTGAGTCACTCCAAACGTATCTATCAGTGTCACGGAGACAGCGGTGTACATGGACCTGAGTCACCCAATACGTACCTATCAGTGTCGCGGAGACAGCGGTGAGACCAGTAACAACATTAGTACATGGACCTGAGTCACTCCAAACTTACCTATCAGTGTCACGGAAACAGCGGTGAGACCAGTAACAACACAAGTACATGGACCTGAGTCACTTCCTACGTACCTATTACTGTCACGGAGACAGCGGTGAGACCAGCTAACACACAACTACATGGACCTGTGTCACTCAATACGTACCTATCAGTGTCACGGAGACAACGGTGAGACCAGCTACAACACTAATACATGGACCTGAGTCACTCCAAACGTACCTATCACTGTCACGGAGACAGCGGTGAGACCAGCTAACACACAAGTACATGGACCTGAGTCACTCAATACGTACCTATCAGTGTCACGGAGACAACGGCGAGACCAGCTACAACACTAATACATGGACCTGAGTCACTCCAAACGTACCTATCAGTGTCAGGGAGACAACGGTGAGACCAGCTACAACTCTAGTACATGGACCTGAGTCACTCACGGAGACAACGGTGAGACCAGCTACAACACTAGTACATGGACCTAAGTCACTCCAAACGTACCTATCAGTGTCACGGAGACAACGGTGAGACCAGCTACAACACTAGTACATGGACCTGAGTCACTCCAAACTTACCTATCAGTGTCACGGAGACAGCGGTGAGACTAGTAACAACACTAGTACATGGACCTGAGTCACTCCATACGTACCTATCAGTGTCAGGGAGACAGCGATGAGACCAGCTACCACACTAGTACACCTGAGTCACTCAATACGTACCTATCAGTGTCGCGGAGACAGCGGTGAGACCAGTAACAACAAGTACATGGCCCTGAGTCCCTCAATAGTACCTATCAGTGTCACGGAGACAGCGGGGAGACCAGTAACAACACTAGTACATGGACCTGAGCCACTCAATACGTACCTATCAGTGTCACGGAGACAACGGCGAGACCAGCTACAACACTAATACATGGACCTGAGTCACTCCAAACGTACCTATCAGTGTCACGGAGACAGCGGTGAGACTAGTAACAACACTAGTACATGGACCTGAGTCACTCCATACGTACCTATCAGATCACTGTCACGGAGACAGCGGTGAGACCAGTAACAACAAGTACATGGCCCTGAGTCACTCAATAGTACCTATCAGTGTCACGGAGACAGCGGGGAGACCAGTAACAACACTAGTACATGGACCTGAGTCACTCCATACGTACCTATCAGTGTCAGGGAGACAGCGATGAGACCAGCTACCACACTAGTACACCTGAGTCACTCAATACGTACCTATCAGTGTCACGGAGACAGCGGGGAGACCAGTAACAACAAGTACATGGACCTGAGTAACTCAATAGTACCTATCAGTGTCACGGAGACAGCGGGGAGACCAGTAACAACAAGTACATGGACCTGAGTCACTCAATAGTAAGACAGCGGTGAGACCAGCTACAACTCTAGTACATGGACCTGAGTCACTCACGGAGACAACGGTGAGACCAGCTACAACACTAGTACATGGACCTGAGTCACTCCAAACGTACCCATCAGTGTCACGGAGACAGCGGTGAGACCAGTAACAACAAGTACATGGCCCTGAGTCCCTCAATAGTACCTATCAGTGTCACGGAGACAGCGGGGAGACCAGTAACAACACTAGTACATGGACCTGAGTCACTCCATACGTACCTATCAGATCACTGTCACGGAGACAGCGGTGAGACCAGTAACAACAAGTACATGGACCTGAGTCACTCAATAGTAACCTATCAGTGTCACGGAGACAGCGGTGAGACCAGTAACAACAAGTACATGGACCTGAGTCACTCAATAGTACCTATCAGTGTCACGGAGACAGCGGTGAGACCAGCTAACACACAAGTACATGGAGCTGAGTCACTCAATACGTACCTATCAGTGTCACGGAGACAGCGGGGAGACCAGTAACAACAAGTACATGGACCTGAGTCACTCAATAGCTACGTACCTATCAGTGTCACGGAGACAGCGGTGAGACCAGTAACATCACAAGTACATGGACCTGTGTCACTCCATACGTACCTATCAGTGTCAGGGAGACAGCGATGAGACCAGCTACCACACTAGTACATGGACCTGAGTCACTCAATACGTACCTATCAGTGTCACGGAGACAACGGTGAGACCAGTAACAACACAAGTACATGGACCTGAGTCCCTCAATACGTACCTATCAGTGTCACGGAGACAGCGGTGAGACCAGCTACAACACTAGTACATGGACCTAAGTCACTCCAAACGTACCTATCAGTGTCACGGAGACAGCGGTGAGACCAGCTACAACTCTAGTACATGGACCTGAGTAACTCCAAACGTACCTATCAGTGTCACGGAGACAGCGGGGAGACCAGCTACAACTCTAGTACATGGACCTGAGTCACTCCAAACGTCCCTATCAGTGTCACGGAGACAGCGGTGAGACTAGTAACAACCTAGTACATGGACCTGAGTCACTCCATACGTACCTATCAGTGTCACGGAGACAGCTGTGAGACCAGCCACAACTCCTGTCAGTGTACCGAGTACAATCAGGACCAATCCGGACCTTTCCTTCTCCGATTCCGATACCCGGAGAAACATCATGGTATCGTTGTGTGTATCTGGTCCTGTGGGTTGTAAGTATATAAGGTAAGTGCTGTAATCTACGATTGTCAGTTTGGTAGGGCAACTTCAAATCGATACAAGCAACATCATCTACAAATTATCCTAATAACTACACTTGTAAGCAACCACGTGTTCTCTATAATGTACTTCGGTCACTGATGATCATGTATATACACGTTAACATCACCTTACAGCTGAGTCATGGATATGCCTCCACGTTCAGTGCAGTTGTCACCAATGTAGCATACCCCTTTCTTCCCCTTTTTCAATGCTTAACTTAATTTGAAATCTGTGACAATCACCTAAAGTTACAAAGACTAATATTTTCATTCTTTGGACCTCTCACAGATCCAGTCTAGTGTAAGTGAGCGCATAAATCAAAGAATCGACCCGGAAACCAAACTAAATAGAAAGTATGCAGAATAAGTACTGTTCGTATATCATGATAATGGTAATATCATAAGTGTTATTAGGAACGATAATCGTTCTAGGTTATAGCAATAAATAGTCTAGATCAGACGGAACATTTCAGATAATTGCACTTAAGACCAGCTAATGACCTATTTAACCGAATTATTTTATTAGGTCAATATCAATAATATGACCATAAAACAGCAAATGCCGTGCGCACACGATAACGCGTGTCTGTGTCATCTACGTGTAGGAAAGACATATACTATTACTTTCTAAAATGATTGTCTTTTTTTTAAGTTATCAATAAAATGCCTCAACAATACACGTATACAATACATGTAGCTTTAGAATCGCTAAACAAGTTCGATCATTTTTTAATTTAAATCTAGTTTCAGGCAAAAATATACCAGCTATTTAGCATACCTTGTTTGAAGCATTCGGGAGAAAGGGATACAAAATCCATTAGAATATCCTCCGAAATAAACACCAGCGCCCAAATCTCCAAAGCAAACCTAATGAAAAAGACAGGCAACCAAGGTTCGCAATTACACATGTTATACAAAAGGTAAGGGTTCGCACAAACTTCATGCAGCTATGTAGATTATTACTGATGTACAAACATTAGAGATAAACAAGATCAATATTTGTGGCATTTATTCGTGTGAAATGACAATCCATGCAACCTTGAAATGTAAAAACCCGCCATTTTCTCTCCAGTGCGTAAGTCTGTGACGTCATGTACTTGTCCTAGGCGTAACCTCACAATTAAAACAATTGACACTTACAACCAATCACAGAGCAAATAGGTCATAGTAATAACATGGGTGTATTCGCTATAAATATGACATTGGTATATTCACTGGATAACGCAGGAAATTGTGTGATAAGTAATTATATATGTCAAATCGAAAGAGAATAATATTATTTGTAAAATAGTTACATGTATTTAACAAATAGTATCACATCACAAGGTTATTGTTGTTGCTAGCCCTACGAACTAACCTGCCATGGGTGACAGGCAGTGTGGTGCTGTAATGGTTCCAGTTAGGACTTTTGGAAGGAGTGGATTCTACAGCAAGGGACATCCACGTGACCTGGTCAGAATCCAGCATCTCGTACATGTTCACGCCTACCCTGTCGCGTCGTGCGTTACGCATGGAAAACCGGAGCTAAAATGTAGAAGCAACATGAAATGCTAGATTTTTGAATTTATTAACGAGCAAAAGAGTTCAGGGACGGCAAGGATAACAAATGTCCATTTCAAATGTGAAAATTTCAGGTTTAAAGGTTAAAAAATGCTTAAAAGGACATGTATATGTATATGTGAGTGACCGTACATGTTTTAATATGACAAAATATGGTCTTATCAACGCATAGTTTTGATAAATTTAGACACGAAATATGCAAATATATGACGCAGTAGTACTGTCCTTCTATAGGTGAATTTGAATACGAACATATTGCTTTGGTTTATTTTTCCACAAGAATTTAAAATAAATGATTCACAATTTCTCTTTTCAGCTTCCACGCCATTAACAATTTTTACCTCCAAACTCCAATCGTGACAAACATGATGACTTTAATTTAGCTTTCTTAAGTAGTAACATTATGATCTACTATTGATTTTGTGTAAGGATATGGATTTTCTAGATGCATGTTTATCAATAAATCACTAAGTCAGGGTTTTCTACATGAACTCTTTCAATCTACGTAAGAAAAAATAACTGTAACCCGCAAAATGATACAGGTCGTGGGCTCCCTGATAACATGTCGGGTACTACATGTACATGCGGTAAAGCTAATCCTCTCGTTCTACGGTCGTTGTTGTAACTTTTGTTAATTTTGAGCTGGGATTTTGTCCTGTGTTAAGACTGACAATACGGTATATATTTTACCTGACATGTGTTGTTAGCGTAGTTTAGTGCGGGAACCTCCCGGTAGATGGCGGCATCTTCACTCGCAGAACATTGCTTCCCATGCAATTGTAAAACAACTCCTTTGAAATGAAAAAGCAATCCCAATAATTAAAAAAAAAAAAAAATTGATCACAAATCCAAGCTGGAGTTAAAAATAAACCAGACACTATGAAATGGATACATTGAGTTATGCTTGTAATGGAACAGATACAAACAAATTTGATCTACATTTGACACCAGATCACTATCATTGAACTGTGTTATTACAAATATGACTTAATTATTTAACGTACAATGTAGCAGTTTGCATTACCATGGTTATTGCCGATTTTCTCCTTGTCAATGTCTGTGAAGTTAGCCCTGTCGAACACGCATCGTGTCACGCTCCGGAAAGGGTTCAAAATATTTTCCCAACCACACCAGCCATCCTCAAACGAACAGCTTCCATTCCACTGATTTTCATCTAGCATTAATAAAAATACATATTTTTGGCATAAAAACAACAACTGTCGACACGATGCTATTAGCTCTTTGAGTCAAGAACGCATAGGGTGTCAGCGGGACAAGCATTAACAGCAACTGCATTTGTTTCTTTATTCCCTTAATATCTAATAAAGTTATATCACTTATTTTCTCTACGGGTATGCAAACGCATCATGTATAAACTATCTTTGCTATAGAATTGTAAAGGAATTCTATATTGCCTTGTGAAATATTGGATTTAGAAAAGGAGTGCAGTTAGAGAATTTGATTGTTTTCCATGAGCACGGATAAAATATGTAAATCTGGGGACTGCCTACAGCATAAAGGAAGGTATTCGTCCTCGCCGAACAGGCAGTCAGGGATGAGGTCACACAGCTTGGAGTGAGGTACCCAATGGCAGGTGCTGCACTGGAAGTCTCCTGTCCCGCACCCCACAGGAGCAACCTCCTTCTCTAAACAACACAAAAACACATGTATACGACAATCAGTTGCAGATATAATAGTACATATACATGGTATAGAAGTACAAACACATGTTTCGTTTATGCCCTCTACGCATCTACATTTTTCAAAGTTTAATAGCTTGACCCTTATTCAGTGTGAAGTAATACAGATTTGTTTTTGGAATTTGTCATACATATTGAAAATGTTCTTGGTGTTCTTCGCTATAGGTGCAGTACATACAATATAATCAGAAAAATAACATTTCCTTTTTCATCATTTCATTTGTAAGAAACACTATAATTGTAAAATCGATTATTTGACAACAACTCAATAGTGCACATGAAGCCGAATACTACCATCATTAAACCAATCAGAAATGTGTATTCTATAATTCGGGCCAGTCGGCTACATTATTGAGGTATACATTATAGTCTAAAAACTTAAGTACGATTGTAATAGGATAAATAACATATGATCAATAGCTTTAGTCAATGTAAAGTTGTGAGATAAAGAATTTGCCTGTATCTTTGGGTTTTTTAGCAACAGTTAATCTGATTGTTGGTAAAATGACATGTTTCAGTTGTTGTTTATTATGAGCTGGCAAGTAGACAACATTATTGGTGACAACCAGTACAAGATAACATGTTTTTGTCGCTGTGTCTTCTTCGACACTCCTACTCGGAGTGCTTGGAGATATTGCAGCAGACGTCGCCATGATTTTACATCGATTGAGACGTTAAGGCGGAATTATACAGCGCTTAACAGTATCCCTGGGGGTATCTTACAACAACACCACTCCCTCAACGAGTGATTAACTTCAGTAATGAACCATGCTTGAATTGCTTTTAATTTCCTGATTTATAGGTGTGGGAAATCATCTGTTAAACATCATTAATCATATTAAGATCTACGCACGCTTGGAATTCTATTGTCATCAATAAATTGTCCCCATCGGTGGGCGTAAAACCCTTGTAATAGGAAATAACACACTGAGAAATCAACGTATCTAAAGAAATCTAATAAAAGTTCGAGGAAACATTCAAGTTTAGTATACTGATCTCCGCTTCAGACGGTTGGACTCAGGAGTACTGGTTGAACACCTACGTCTTTAAACCAATATCATGATATAGTGTCACGTCTATAATTGGGTTGTGCTACTTCTTTCGGTATCAATAAACTCACGTATTCCCTTGTTGTGTTTATACATCCAGTCAATCACATGATACCATTAAGTTCCGTGTAGATTCTGGGAATACACAGTGTCTTATAAAATAACACTCCTTTTTACACTAACCCGTTTGGACTGCGATAGCGAATGATCTCTCCCGAGAGACATCTCATGTTACTGTGGTATCCTTTTGATAGTGTCGCTGTTGAACAGTACGTTAATTATTCAAGGTTTTGTAAGATTTGTTGGGAGTAAACATATTTCTTTTTTTGCCTGTACAATTTCATTACNGTTGACCTTTGTCCATGGAAGGTCCCTGCAAAATTTCATTGAAATTGGTTCAGGGGTTTTGGAGAAGAAGTCGAAAATGTAAATTGTTTACGGACGCACGACGGACGACGGACGACGACGGACAAAAGGCGATCGCAATAGGTCACTTGAGACTTTGTCTCAGGTGACCTAAAAATTCTATGGATATATTGTACATGTATTTCTGTCATCCACCACCAGCATGATGTTGGAGTTGAAACTCTTCAAACATCATAGCCCAAGGCAATTGGTAATGTCACGTCAATTAATTCGCTTGTTTTTATTTACGTTTCGGCTCTCTACTTGGCCAGTTTCATGTGAAAATCAATGTATCGATGTACAATTTTGTACACTAATATATCTTTTTTTTTAAAATACAAAACATATCTGTTTGTTTGATTATATTTTGAACCAATTTCAATAATAAATCATTTCATCATATTGCTATTGTATCAGAAATTAAAATAGTTGCAGGTGAAATGTCAATACCAGTGTGTAATACCTTGTGATTCGTACAATTGTTTTGATATTTTTCTTGGGAAAAGCCTGTGGTATAATCGTCTTATATCTTGTTGTCAATATGTTTTAAGGCTGTCGAGGTGGAACAATTGTTAATATTTGTTTGCGTCACGTTTAACTTGTAGAGGGGGTTATGCTTACTCTACAGGGTCCATGAGATATAATACACTGATATCCCTCGAGAACATGCCACTACTATTTGAATGAACTCAATATTTGCTGGTTGCTACTTCTTTTTTTTATATCAAGGTCTTGATACAGGAATTCAAGAAATGGAAACATATAGAATTGTTACTTTCGGGGGAACGGCTGTGAGACTGGACAACGAAAGATTATCAAAGGATAGGAGAATGTTCAACTCCCAGAGTGCTTTAGAC
This sequence comes from Mizuhopecten yessoensis, assembly GCF_002113885.1. Lineage (NCBI taxonomy): Eukaryota > Metazoa > Mollusca > Bivalvia > Pectinida > Pectinidae > Mizuhopecten > Mizuhopecten yessoensis. The sequence continues at coordinate 324,112 of NW_018404202.1, forward strand.
GTTAATGGGTTTATTCTGTGTTACGTTACATCCCACGCATTCTCATTAAATACCTTCAGTATCCCCACACTGCAGCATTGCGATGTCATCCACTGCCACGTTTCCACTAACGCTATGCAAGAGAATATCGATGGCGAACGGCGTGTGCACACTTCCAATATGTACCGAGATATTTTGCCAATATCTACAAAAATGCAATAACATATTTTATTACTTATTATGCTCAACGAACCAACATCGACAGTTTGAATTGAAATTAAAAATTCACAGAACAATTTGGATATTGCGTGTCAAAATCATACCATAAAACCAGACGCAATGTATTTGATTGTTTTCATTTTTAACATTATTTTCTTGTGCCAGATGCCAACAGACGAAATATACTTAATCTATGAACCTTTGTTAGACAGAAATTTATTTGGCTCAAAAATATAGCACAATCATATTCATATAGCGTGTTTCCCTCTGATATTCTTTATGACTATTACACTGTGTCAATAATGCGACCAGATTTCACGGAAACATGCTGATCGACCTGTTCCTGTTTACTGAAGTAAATGTCTGGTGGGATCAGGTGTTCAGACAAACATAGTTATTGTTATAAACAAAACAAGTCCAAAACGATAAATAATAATGTGCTTGCCCCTGCAGGAGAATATAAACTACGTATAATCCCCCGTCCCATAAAAGGAACTATTCAATTTGGTTTCTTATATGAATACGTAGCGTAGACCTAATTAAGATGTTGTTCGAATTCATGTGTTTACGTTTTTGGAGTGTTGGAACTGTGCTCCGGCGCGAAGAATGCTGACTGAACAATTCCATGTGTACGTTAACCCTGATTCGTCTTGTTAGTTGCTCTGTCATCAGGATACTATCAAATCGAGTTTCGCAATGTATGTTATATTTTATCACAATTTAATCTTGCTTGTAACAAGCATTTGACAACCCATTCGACAATTGGTTGGCGTATCTCCATAACATGAAAAATATATTCAGGTTAATCCTTAATTAATAGAAAATAAGCCAACCAGTTGTCAAATGAGAAATACATACACGTTAATAAGTATAAATATATCAATGCAAAGATGAAATGGATTTCATTACTTTCCATCAACCGTAGGTTTTTATCTAAAGTACAGAAACACTGTTATTAACAAAACACTACACTATCAGTAAATCCCTGCACAAATACAGATTAAGAGACGAGATACTATGGATCACTGCTTCCTTTTAGTAGGTGTAGTCAAAGCATTTCGTTCAGACATTGTCGGTTTTCTGAATCCGAGTCAGCTCAACTCTTATATATCACAAAGGTAATGCATAGCGACACTCTCCTAATATTAGGTATTACTGGGATTATAAAGAAATCGTTAATTACAAAGTTCCTGACACGACGTCATTGCTCAAATGGACATTACCAATCACACTCAGAACATTGTTATGTGTGACATAAAGTAGATTTAAAATAGACCCAATAAGTCTGGCTTTGGTCATTCCAAATGGTAATTTGTTTAGAAGACAAGAAATATTTTAGGAACGTGGACACAACCTGACTAGCTGCCAAACTCTGGTGGATTCTGGTTACAGAGATAAGGCTTGACTTGTAACATCGCAAAGCATTTCTGAAATATGCTTCTTCCAGCTTTATCAACCCTCAGGTTTCTTTCAGTATGAATCAGACCGAAACTACTAATAAATCAGTGTTTTGGGATGAATAAGAAGAAAGGTGTGTGATGGTATCATTACTGAAAAAGTGACGGAGTGTGTACCAGATGACTTAGAGTTAACACGTGACAGAGTGTGTACAAGATGACTTATCGTTAACACGTAACGGAGTGTGTACCAGGTGACTTAGAGTTAACACGTGACAGAGTGTGTACAAGATGACTTATCGTTAACACGTAACGGAGTGTGTACCAGATGACTTACAGTTAACACGTAACGGAGTGTGTACCAGATGACTTAGAGTGAATCAGACCGAAACTACTAATAAATCAGTGTTTTGGGATGAATAAGAAGAAAGGTGTGTGATGGTATCATTACTGACAAAGTGACGGAGTGTGTACCAGATGACTAAGAATAAACACGTGACGGAGTGTGTACCAGGTGACTTAGAGTTAACACGTGACAGAGTATGTAGCAGATGACTTAGAGTTAACACGCGACGGAGTGTGTACCAGGTGACTTAGAGTTAACACGTGACAGAGTATGTAGCAGATGACTTAGAGTTAACACGCGACGGAGTGTGGACCAGGTGACTTAGAGTTAACACGTGACGGGGGGTGTACCAGATGACATAGAGTTAACACGTGACGGAGTGTGTACCAGATGACATATAGTTAACACGTAACGGAGTGTGTACCAGGTGACTTATCGTTAACACGTAACGGAGTGTGTACCAGGTGACTTAGAGTTAACACGTGACGGGGTGTGTACCAGATGACATAGAGTTAACACGTGACGGAGTGTGTACCAGGTGACTTAGAGTTAACACGTGACGGAGTGTGTAGCAGATGACTTAGAGTTAACACGCGACGGAGTGTGTACCAGATGATTTAGAGTTAACACGTGACGGAGTGTGTAATAGATGATTTAGAGTTAACACGTGACGGAGTGTGTACCAGATGACTTAGAGTTAACACGTGACGGGGTGTGAACCAGATGACTTAGAGATGACTTAGAGTTAACACGCGACGGAGTGTGGACCAGGTGACTTAGAGTTAACACGTGACGGGGGGACTTAGAGGTAACACGTTACGGAGTGTGTACCAGATGACTTAGAGGTAACACGTGACGGCGTATACCAGATGACTCAGAGTTAACACGTGACGGAGTGTGTAATAGATGATTTAGAGTTAACACGTGACGGAGTGTGTACCAGATGACTTAGAATTAACACATGACGGAGTCTATACCAGATGACTAAGAGTTAACACGTGACGGAGTGTGTACCAGATGACTTAGAGTTAACACGTGACGGAGTCTGTACCAGATGACCTAGAGGTAACACGTGACGGAGTGTGTACCAGATAACTAAGAATTAACACGTGACGGAGTCTGTACCAGATGACCTAGAGGCAACACGTGACGGCGTGTACCAGATGACTTACAGTTAACACGTGATGGAGTGTGTACCAGATAACTGAGAGTTAACACGTAACGGAGTGTGTACCAGATGACTTATAGTTAACACGTGATGGAGTGTGTACCAGATGACTTACAGTAAACACGTGATTGAGTGTGTACCAGATGACTTAGAGGTAACACGTGACGGCGTATACCAGATGACTCAGAGTTAACACGTGACGGAGTGTGTACCAGATGACTTAGAGTTAACACGTGGCGGAGTGTGTACCAGATAACTTAGAATTAACATGTGACGGAGTGTGTACCAGATGTCTTAGAGTTAACACGTGACGGAGTGTGTACCAGATGACTAAGAATAAACACGTGACGGAGTGTGTACCAGATGAATGAGAGTTAACACGAAACGGAGTGTGTACCAGATGAATTAAAGTTAACACGTAACGGAGTGTGTACCAGATGACTGAGAGTTAACACGAAACGGAGTGTGTACCAGATGACTTAGAGTTAACACGTGACGGAGTGTGTACCAGATGACTTAGAGTTAACACGTAACGGAGTGTGTACCAGATGACTTAGAGTTAACACGTAACGGAGTGTGTACCAGATGACTTAGAGTTAACACGTAACGGAGTGTGTACCAGATGACTTA